>NC_084522.1:12669818-12969818 GCF_024500385.1 Phyllopteryx taeniolatus
ATTAATTAAGATATGCTCATACCGTACATGGCCATATTTTCCTCTTCAGCTAACCTATTGAGCTCATTGCATGAGAGGTGAGGCTGGGTTCGTGAGAGAAAGTGAGGGGTCACCGCTGCTCCCAAGGGTTTGTCCCTCTTCCTGAGTGACTGCCACTGTGGAGTACCTGACCAGAGTTATCTCATCAAAGAGGGGCAGTGGGTAGAAAAGATGGCTTATATGTAAGTGGCTTGCCCCAGGCACAAGCACACTCACCGTAAAAAAAAATCCTTCAATATAGAACACGTGACCCATCCCTTCTTTGAGCACCGTTATCCCTTTGGCTGTTGCAACTGCACCACTGGGGAAAATGGGAGGTGGGGTTGTTTATTTACGATCCTACAAATGGCAGCTTTTTTATGGCCTCAAGAGGCCGTTTGGCTTACATTTACCGAAAGGCACCTCAATGGCAGTGGATCCTTGAAGTCAGTTCGCACATTGATCTCCCTCCCTTGTTTCTCACCACCTCAAGAGTGAAAACAAACACGTAACCCCTTTGCTGGTATTCATATTCAAATAGTAATTGACAGAAGAGGGTATTCTGAGTCAAGGTAACAAGGATGGGTAGGGGGTTGTGAAGATTTGGAGTTGAAGAGGGCAATAGCTTAAAAAAGCATTATGTCACTGAAGAATGTGTGCACAGCTCAATGTTTAAGGGGCCAAGGCTTGAAAGAGAGAGAGAGAGAGAGAGAGAGTGTTTTGTTGGTGTAGGTCTGGCTGTCTCGCAGGCTGATGGAAGGGCTCTATTTTCCCCTTCTGGTTCTTCGTGCTTTATGACTCAGTTTGACTTCCACTCTCCGGGTGTAAATGTTGCAATGGGGTCCTTTTGTGTTGAGGTTTACTCTCTTCCTGAGGAAACACTTGTGCCTTGTTGACATCGCAGCCCTTGCCATATGGCCCAATGTCACTCCCTCATGTTTTAGCTCTTTCCATCCATGACTTTGACTGCTGTAGTTCCTACTTCCCTTTTGCCTTTTGCTTCTGGGGCAATGGCTGCTCGCACAGTGTCGGCTACCAAACCAGGTTCTCATTTGGCAGATTCCATCACACTTCACGGATCAATGGATACATCAAAATAAACGAGAGCAGAAATGGGTTTGGCCAGAAGAGTGCATCTGGTCCCACGGAGGAGAACATGGGTGCATGATTGACCTAAAAGAGGAAGGAAGTTGTCATTTTGGTTTATAAGGGTTTTCCCAGTTGCCTTGGCAGCTTGTTTGGTGGTTAACTTTCATGCTATTTATACCTGAGTTTGATGGAGCCTCCTTTTCAGAATGCGCAGAAGGAATATACGCTCATTTTAGGCTCAGGGACAAAGTGTAGCCAGTGGTGGTAATGCTGAATATTATAAATTAACACTCACACTCTTCAGGAGTTAATTCTGCTTCTCTGTTTTCTCAGCTCACAGTTTTATCTCATCATCATGCTCCCACAGCCTAAAAGCCCCCCACATAAACAAGCTCTTAATATTGCATACAAGTAAAAAGTCTCATGAAAAGCTTCTTAAGACCCTGCTTTTTTTTTAAACGGCGTCTGCACGATTTTATGACATCACACATGGAAACATTTCTGAGCGTATGAGTCATTTCCACTGCGGTTTGATATTTGGTGGCATTTTTTCCCCCTACTGGTTAGTCCATCTTAAACTTGTCCAGTTGTTCCTGTCTGGGTCTTGTTTTCCTGAGTTGAAAAAAATGCTTATTTGTTTTGTGTGTGCCAAACTGCTGCCGTGTGTCTTTAACATTTTCGTCTCATCAAAACAAAGCAAATGATTCTAAAAAGGCGTTGAGGTAATTGATTGGTTAAAAGGTACATACCGATAACTGGGTGTATATGTTCCCAGGAAGAACCAAATACACGCTGGTGCCGAACTTGGAATATATTTTCATATTTTTGTCCTAATGCAATGTGGCGCTCACCTTGTGCATTTTTGCCACCTGCAGAAATCATGTGCAATAACAGAGCCATGTTTGGCGTTGTTTGGTCTTGGGAGGAGCCTGTGCTCGACTGAGTGCCATTCTTCTAGTTTATTTTTATGCTCATGTGGGTGCATTGGAGCACTTATATCCCCAGATAGTCACATAAGACTGCTTTGTTATCAAAGAGTCTTCGTCTTGTTTGTCTTTGACACGGCGTAGAATGGCATCCAGAAGCCAGACAGGCGAGGGGAAAAAAGAGGCACTTTTTTGATCCAGAAGTGAGATGCTTTGTTGCAACTATCATGAGAACGTGTCTCCTTGTCTAAACGCGCTGTGACGACAATGATGTGACACAAGTAGCAGCTGCACACGAGTTCAGATCACAGAGATGTTCAAATAAATCTGGGTTGCATCTGAGAAGACGTCCTTCATCAAACCGCTGCCACAGTAAATGTCTTAAAAAGTGGGATTATGAAGGAGATTACAAACAATGTTTGATGTGTTTACATGTGCGATAATTCAAATGCTATGTTTTTGTCTTTCATGGGAAGCAGCAGGACAAGGATTTTCTGCTAGGAACATTTTCCTTATCACCGCCATACCACCTACAATTCTCTAGTTGTCTTCAAGCTGTCAGGGATAATTTTTTGTCATCAAAGAACGCAATACATTTTAAATAAAAGACTTACTACATGGGATGTTGAAAGGTTCAAATAAATGGTGCAATACATTAGTACGTTAGTTTTTCAACAGGTCTTTTATTATACCCTGCTGATTTATACAGTATGTCACTATTGTTGTTTGAGGAACCGATTTCTCCATTAATGCGGGATTAATTCTCTGCTAAATCCAGGGTCCATTTAATATTTTTGAAGCTCTGTTGAAAGGTCTTATCCATTACATAGTACGTCATTTGTCAGTACTCTAAACTGACGAGAGAGCCTGACTCATCAGTAATTGTGGGGACTTCTGCAAGGACTTTATGTGTTCATCACTTTTTGCTCATGTGAAAGAACCTTACATTTCTCATGACATCAAATCCAAGCATCTAAGAAAAGTAGCTGAATTCCTACAAATGAGGGAATGCCCGCTAACATGCAAACTTTCTCTGCGTTTGCCCATATTAAGATGGTACATAATTGCATTACCGCAAAGGCACAGTGTTGTACCTGTTCCCACTAATTGTATTTGTCAAAGCACTCTCTACTTGGTATTCTGCCCAGTTGTCTCCAGAGGTGCATTCATCCTCTCTGTGTACCACCTGGTTGCCTGAACATTAATTTTGCTGCCCAGACTCTGAATATACTATAGAATGTACTTAACTGACCTTCCAGTCTGATGAAGAAAACAGACTTTATTATTCATTCCCAGCCTTGGAATGTGCTCTTGCCTTTCATTTAAAAAGAAAAGTAACTTTTCAAACTGCTAATTGAAACCGTCCATGATGGTACGATGAGTGTAATGGCTTTTCTCCAACATTGGGGGGTAAAACATCACTTCCTGCATGTCAAAGAATGTTTCAGAGCTTATTTAGTCGGTGGTGGTGTTTGCTACGTGTTCAATGTCATTCCCTTTATATTGAGGTAAAAAGTCAAATTCTCCAGAGATTATTCCGATGTGTGTGTGCGTGCATGTGTAAAAGGAAGCGCTTCTGTTTGCTTGTCTGCGGTTTTTGCAGTATCTGGTGACTTGGGGGTATTTGCTCCCAGCGACATAGCTCACTATCTGTAAACACACTTGTATTCCCCTGGGATTTATGACTTTTCCGGGGAATAAGGAAAGTTTTTGCTAATAACTGCTGGTTATGCACGCTATTGGCTAATGTCTGAAGGTTTGTTCTGAAGTCTAGTATGTATTAAGTTTGTGGTGTGAACTTTTCAGGATTGCATTGGTTGGAATATCTGCTTAGTGTTTACACTGTAGCCGGCGAGAGGTCAGACAGAAATCCAGACAAGTATGTGTTAGGTTTACTCTGCAGTCTGAGCTGTGCGTGCGCTAGTGTGTGTGTGTGTGTGTGTGTGTGTGTGCATGCATGGTGTGAGGCCAATGTCTGTTCCCTTTAACAAAGTAGAACTGATTCAGTGCTGTACCCACTTTTTCTTGCTCTCTAAATTCAGTGTTCTCCTCTTTAAGCCTTCGGGCAACCTTCCTACCCAGCATCTTCCTCACTGTCAACACAGGAGTCATATCATCCTTCCTGCATACTCAGCAGGGTGTTGTTTGGGCAGAAAATGCTCCTAGCTCTAACTATAGCCACTCATGTGGAACCTCCAGAAGCTACAGAACATGAATAATGTATCAGCATGTAGGGTTCTTATTCAAGTATATTTTGGGGTACTCGTAGTAGTCAGCGTGGTGTTTTGTCAAATCTTTTTCTGACAGAATAAGTAAGAAACCAATCTTGTCTTTGTGGGTTTTTATTACAAAAAAGAAAGAAAAGTCTTTGCAAAGAGAGGAAAAGGTAGAAGTCGTCACGTGTTACCCCCTGTGCCCTAGTATGCACAACATGGCAGAAACAATGGAACTATAAAACATGAAGGTTGTATAAAACTAATAAAAGTAATATTTGCTATATATGAAACATACATTTTCCAACTCAGTGGCAAAACAAATTAGCCATGTGACCCAAGAGCAGTGCTCCTATGGTGGACGAAATGGGCGCCCTGTGGACTTTACGTAATATTTTTGCTCATCAGCATGAGGACATCAGATTTCTCTCTGTCTGCGACATGGAGAACAACTCCTCCAGAGTGTTTTGGGTTGAAGACTGAGTGAATTTACTCATGTGCGGGGCACAAGAGATTCATTATTCAATAAATTGCATTTAATGTGAAGCATGGAGTGAGACCAAAATGAGCCTCAAAGCCGGCGGCGTCGCTTTCTGGATGCTGATAAGCACGACAGCTTTTGGGAAAGGCAACACACGGACTATATTTCTTTAAAAAAAAAAAAAAAAAAAAAACTGAGGCAAGGGGATCTGAGAGCTCTGTCACCCCCTACTTGGCTGTAGCATCACTGAAGCTGCTTCATCCGCTGTGCCTATTCCATTTTAAATCATTACCCTTAAATAAATCAGAACCTCTCCAGCTGCAGAAACGCCTCCTTAATCTTCTTTTCCTATTGGATTTATCATTTGAATTTGATACATACCCAAAACTGCATGGTTTGATTAGAGTTCTGTTTCCCTTGTTGATATTAGCAATATGAATGTGTGACTCCCCAGAAGATGCAACATCAAGAGTTTCTTATGCAGATTTTATACAGACATTTCAAAATATTTCGTGCCACTTTTATGCGGCGCAAGCAATGGCAGTGCCATACATCGTGTTTTATATAACATTCACAGTGTTATTGGTGATGTTTGAAATAGCTCACACAGTTCTGACCTGTGGAGAAATAAAAATATGAATGGCTGCAGAATTGTGAAGATGTTTGTGATAGTTTAACAAAAAGTCTGCACATCTTATTTGAGGTGAGCATATACAATGGTTACATATCCTGTGTCCTCCATGCGTGGTATTTTTGTCAATTTGCTGTATCCACTATTGCTGCTGAAACGATGCAAATATTCCCATTGTGGGACTAATAAAGGTTATCTTTAACAGTTGCTTGCTTACCTTAATCAAGCCCATAGCAATCATATATGTGTGTTCCATTACTGATATTGAAAACATTTTTTAACTGTGAGACACAATTTTGGGTTTTGTACTGTGTGAAGTCCCAGTTGCACTGAACAGAAGAACTGGGTTCCGTCCAGTACAGTACATAATTTTTTTTTTTGTATTTCCACTGTCAAAGTTGTTTTGGCTACCAAAGCATGAACCATGCATGACTGGGGTCTTTGTGATGAATGGGAACTAATATTGTGGGCACTTTCATCTAACATCAGTGACCTCTGACCTCACAGATGCTGGACGGATGGGAGAATACTCCCACAGACATACTTCAAATTCTTGTAGAATGTTTTCCCTGGAGAATAGAATCTGTGCAAGCTGCAAAAGAGAGGCCAGCTCATATTTCCCCCCTTATTTCCTGTAGTTGCATGGTGGTATCCCAATGAAGGTTTAAGTCATAAAAACTGGGGGATTTATTATACTGTATTCCTTCTTTTGGCACAATTACTGGTAACCATTGTAGAAGCATGATTTCAGTTAAACACTTGGGAGCAATGTCCATAATTGTATTTGGATGTGTGCGAGACTGAGAATCCGAATTAGCACTCTTTCCAGATTTTAAACGGGGGGGGGGGAATTGTAAATTTCCACCTAGTCAACAACTTAAGTGTATCATTTACATCCTGAGGCATATTATTCACACATGCTCATCACACCCCGAAGTGTGTCGTTCTTCCAGAGTTCAACTTATGTGGTAACTGTGCTGTTAATGATTGTCTGCCAACATGACCTTATCAAGGCCATATGTGTCACACAGTCACTCCTTATCAGTCTGTTATTGCGTGGATGGATGTTCACAAATATGTGTAAAACTCCCATTGGCGCAGAGAGGAAAATCCTTGACTGCAGAACATACTACTATTGCACAGCTGCTCTGTTTGGGCTGATGGAATACAGGCGGCCACCCACGACAGTTTGCATGTGTTTACATCTTCCTCCCCTCAGCCGTAGCGACGTTTATTAGTCTGTGGTAATTCATACGTTTTATTCAACATCATAATGGGCAGGTTTTTATGCTGAATTACAGTAGCTCCATGAGCCTGCATGTGATACCAATTGTACTGCACTACACTGTGTCTATGATCCCTCACTGAAACTTTTTTCTTGTAGCATATATTTCAGATTGACCAGCTACAGTACCTCATAATTTCTCATCTTCCCATCAATCCCCCTTTACCTTGAACTGAGAGTTTGATAGACATTGGTGGACAACAATTATGTAATAGGAAAGGAAGGTGCATCATGGTTTGAAAACGCTGAATGGCTCTCATGGTCATGCGGTGACCTGATGGAAGAACATTTGTGGCAGCAATTTAGCACATGGGTGCTTCCGCTGTAGGGGTTATTGTATCTGTCACGCACGGCTGCGACCGTGCCGGCCCCTTCTTGTGTTTTCAGGCTGACCGGCTCCGCCGTAAACTCACTTGTTTCCAACAATAGAGCACAAAATGAGACACAGCAGGGTCGGGAGGCAGACACAGTGTTGGAGACAAGGGGAGATTGTGGAAAGGAGAAATTAAGAGGGTGACAAAGTGAGTCGAGGCCAGAGAGTGGTGAACTGAGTGTTGGGCTCATAAAACTGCATAGCTGTGGAACAATGTACCAAACTGTGGGTATACAGTAGCTGTGACCCAAACATCAACAGTTGAGTTAAGGGACAATGGGAGAATGTGTGCCCCTTGGTGGCAGATAGTATCAAGCTGGAGGAGGTCGGGCCACAGCAGGTCTATGAGCACAAGATAAACAGCGCATATGCATTAGTGAACCTTCCAAGACCACAGAGACTCGTTCCGCTCCTGAGCAGAACATAGAAACAGGCGGGCCCTGTGTGGGCATATAAATATTCATGTACTGTACACTGTACACGTGTGTTAGTGTTTGCTTAAAGCCACAGCATAGCACAGGCAAACAGCTGCTGTAGCCAATGTGGTCAGCACTAACCACTGTTTGTGTCCAGACCTCATTCTATGCCAGAATTTCTGTCCCTGAACGTTTTTTTTTTTAAATTAATGAAGGATTTTACTTAACTGGAAAAGAGTTGGTGTAATAAGCACAACACCAATTCAATCTGCAAACAAGATGCTTCTCAAGTGACAATCAAGCATAAGAAGTCCCACAATAAAGAGATGGCCGAAATCATTGAATTGAGAACCCAGCTGTTTCATCTTAAAACGTCCCTCATGCATCATAGCCTCTTTATTTTCTTTTAACATTTCCTGAGGGGATTAATAAAGAGGGCAGACGCTGTACATTTGTATACTTTCCCACAGAATCCAAGGATTGACCGGAAGGTTTAATAGTCTTGGTTTAACAGTATGTGACTAAACAACAGCAATTTAATCTGCAGCATGTTATAAAGTAAAAGGTCATCATTTATTTCTTATTTATAGTTGGCCATTGTAAGTGACAATGGGATGCAGATCCAGAACCTAATCTGGAATTTGGTACTTCTGAACAAAAAATGAAGATGAATGCTTTCAAATATTCTGGTTTTAATAGTTTATTTTTAATTTTTTAACCAGGATAAATAAATTGCATTCCTTTGCTTCATTAAAGATGACAGTCTTGTTTGATTTATAATACAAGAAAATAAGCATGCTTTGTTGTTTTAACTGCCCTAATCAGCAGACTAGAGCTGCTTTTAAGGCTTTTATCCCTCAATCAACAAGATCCCCGGGAGACATGCGCGAATAGCATGGGTGAACCAGTGCCAGGGAAAAATTTGTTTGAGGGGAAAACCGAGGTGTGGACTTTGGCCTTATTGTTCACCATTTCAAAGGATGTCCGCTGAGAAAGGAAATGAAGGGTGTGGAGGGATGGCGTGACCAGACAGCCAGAGTGCGGAATTGCCTGGTAGAGGCGGGACCTGCCGCATCAAGAGCCCGACCCTGAGACCAAGTCAAAGCTCTCTCATAATAATTAGTTATGCATGTCACTGCCATTGTTCGGAATCTGTCTTGTCACATCTCTGGTACAGTGCTGGCGGCAAAATACCCCTAGAACTACAGACAAGTGTTATTCCTCCACATCCCCTCCGTCTCATTGAGTGAAGCTGGCAGCTTCCAAGAGAGAATGGAATTGAAAAAGGAGAATGTGTGGTGGACCCCCTCCCCTCCAATCCCTCCAACTAATTTTCCCCCTGCAAACACAATCCCTTTTGCCTTAGTAACCTCCTGGCTTTTCCCAGTGCCAACCCCTTTCGTTGGCCCATCACTCACTGCTCCGGAAAATCCGAATCTCTTCAGTCAGGGATCAAAGCTCAAAGCTCAGCCCAGCCACCGTGTGGGAAGTCACATTCTTTGGCTGATCTGCAGAGACCTGCCATGCAGCATGACAGCAGAAAAATGCTGCAGCTGTTTATCCAGGACAAAATACATATAATTTTGTCTTTTTAACCCAATTTGCTTTCCCCCCTCTTGGGTTTTCTCTGATACCATTATTCATGCATACATAGACCGAAGATATGTCGATGCTGGATTGGGTGTATTAGACCGGTATGGGATTACCTCGAATAGGATCACTCAGAATGAACTGAACCTACCTTGACCTTACCTTGAGGAAATGGAACAGGGCTCAAGACTGCGACTGACTACGACTTACATTTTTTCAGCTTGTGCGATTAAAAATTTCATCTTGTCGCATATATGCGCAGGTGCATGTTTTAATGGTTGAAAGTTGCCTTTTTTCCACTGCAGTCTCCTTCTGCGAGAGAGAAAGAGACAGGGAGGGAGAGCGAGTCTCAATGTCTTAGTCATTGTTATGAATTGAGTAGATTAAAATAAACTAGAGGGAAGGAAAAACAATCCAAATTCATATTGAAACCCTTCTAAACAAAGTTGTAAGGACCGCTATTATGTCTTGTTAAAGGCTTTTCTCCTTCAGAGGTATTGAGCAAGACACCAATGAAAGTTATCTCAACTTTTGATAAGTTTTCCATCATCTGTTTGCCAACAATCTACTAAAAATACACATTGTGCCATTTTCCTCTTGATGACTCGGTGTTTCCATCAAACTGTTGCGGGACTTTCAAGAAAACTTCAAAATGTCAGGAGAAGGTAAAATGAAAAATCAGGTATGCTCGTGCAGTTGTCTATAAAAAAGGAACTGGTGTCCTGAATAATAAAAAATGTTTTTCAAAAACATAATTTTTTTTTAACTCCCTGGAACAATTGGATGGTGGAAAAAGCCCAAAAGGTTTTGTACAAAGAGAAAAATGTGAGAATGGTTTCTAAAAGAAAGACAAAGCTTTGGTAAATGGCTATGGATGGAAGATTGAGATATGCACACATTCAGAAGTTTAACATTATAGCTGCATGAATCTGCCTCCATCTGTTTAAAGCTTCATTTGAAACAATCTATTTGGTAAAGGGCTATCAAGTTCAGTTATGGATTGAGCTGCAACAACCACGGACTCAGTATAATTCACTCAGTGTCTTTGTCAAGATAAGTGTGTCTGATGAAGAATGTTTTGCATTATATGGCGTTCATAAACAGGTTGTGGGTGTCTCCTTTTGCTGAGCAGACATTTTTTATAATAGCATAAATTGTTAGTATCCAAGTTTTAAATTGAAATGCAGTATATCACTTTTGCTCACTTTGCTTCCATATGTCCAGGATCTTATTTTTCCTCATTTAACTTCAGTTTGGCATACAGAAATCGATCTGTACAAAACAATCTACTTGCTAACTGAATGACTCAGAGAGAGGGAGAGAGAGAGAGAGAGAGAGAGGGAGAGAGGGAGCAAGAGAGAAAGTGAGAGTGCAAGAGAAAGTATAGTGAGATGAGAGAACAGGAAGACAGAAAGCAGTAGCGAAGGAGAAAAGGAAGCAAAGCAAATCCAATCTGAAGCATCATATTGCATTCAGTACTCATTAGTCTCCTGGTAAACAAATCAGCCAGACTTTTCCTAATCGAAAAAAGAGAAACAAAGACAGTCTCCTTAGCTCCCCAGGATGTGAAGTTTCTTATCCTTTTACTGGGCCTCTGGAATGAGATTTTCCATTTTAATCAAGTGAACCAACAGGGAAGTACTGAGTCACCGAAAATGTACCATCTATCGAATAGATGCAGCAGCAGAAATATTTTAAACTAGACATGCCATGACTAATGTTGGTTAATGACTCATTTCATTATATGCAAGATGGAAATAAAAAAGGTAAATTGTTGCATCTCGTTTAGAAGAATGATGTTATTCGATCGTGCACCACAATTATTGATCAACTAGCAAAATTGTGATTGTGGTTCATTTGGAATTTGACAAAAAAATGCCTCAACACCACTTCCGTGAAGCGTAGTTTTTAGACCTAGTGCAAATTTGCTTAAGCATGACATACAGTAAGTAGCATTAAGAAAACAGCTAAAAGTGCAGTCTATGGCAATTACTTAAATGGCCTGAAAAACGACTGACTGTGAATGTTCTACGTGGGTATGGAATTTATTGGATCAGCTTGGGATAGAATGTGGAATGTCTTTTTTTCATGCTCCCTAAATGAATGATTGTGCAAATAGACATATTAGAAATGCTTATTTTTGTATTTGCTGCACGAGTGCTTGGACAATTAACCCATATGGTACACGAGGCAGACGATTCGTGCCTTCTTAGAAATAGCAGAACACAAGCAGGTCTGTCTTCTGGGAGGTGGGTCGGAGAGCGTTCCCACAGAGCCTCATTAGGCAATGTACTTGTGAGGAGAAAGAGGCAACGAAGGCAGGTGGTGGTGGAGGTGGGTTATTACAGTATGTGTCGATATGTAGCTGAGAAAGAACCGGAAGCTGGGAACTTTCTCGGGGATAAGACAATGATGAGGATCCACTGCGGTCTTGTGAACTGAAAACGTTTTAAGTCTTGTGGGACAATGTGAGAGAAGACAAATGGCAAAAAGTAGACCTGTGGGCCTTTTACACTTTGCTTGGTACATGCTTGACATTCTCTGTAATGCTAATGAAAGTCGCAGTCCATCATGGCCTCAGTCACATTTAGTCAGCACTCTACTGGTCTCAATTTTGAACCCATCATCTTCAATTATTTCTTGATTCTACAAGAAAATCCCAACTGGTTCAAATCATTTTTCAAAGCCAAATCAGAGCTATTTCACAATTTTGCTCACTATATGTCAGTGCTTGCAGGGACGTCGCACTGATTTTCTGTTTCCCTTTTATACCCTCTGCAGTTTCAGTCATCCACAACCTTCGTTTTTACTCCTTTTTTTCGGTCTCCTGCTGTCCGTTTCGTTTTTTGTTGTATACAGGCATGAGGGCTCATTCTGCTCTGTGGGATATTCCCCGTTGCCTGTGCTCACTGCTATATTTCAGAAATATACATACATCAGGGCAGCACACTTTAAAAGGACAGAGAAGATAAAAACTGTAGTGGTGAGTATACATTATAGAGTTGTGGTGTTATGATGATAATGCCCGTTGTTCATGTGTCTTATGGAACCGCACATGGTTGGGTGTTGATTTGCTTGGAGATCACGCTGCTGTTCATGCCGTTTTTGTTCACAAGTGTTGTTAGTAAAAATGTTTTCAGGCTTATAATAAGTGAGAGCTGAGCCCTACTAATTTGGCATAATCGAACTCCAGGCTCTTCAAGTTCACATGGGTTGTGTGGAATGTTCTGTTAATCCAAAGTTTCTGTTGGCCTGCTGAACTGTCCTTCTGACTGAGGTGCTGGGTTCATTGGCAACAGTCGGATGAGTCACAGGTTTTAATATTTTTAGTTTGCCTTATATGTAAGTACAAGTCTGTGTGCTTGGCAGTGTGCCTCGCTTTCTCAACTTTACACTACATTGTGGGCACTGAAAAATCTTCTTTCTTTCTACTGAAGTGACATTTCCCTCCAATCGGTATTGTGGAAGAGTGTTTAGTAGGAGTGGAGTCTTATCACACACAAATCCGATCACATATCAAGTCACATCAATAATAAAGGAGTCGCACTCTTCAGCCTTCTGCATGCGGGTTTGCCTCTCAGAAAGCTGAGGCACTCGGGACTTAAACGTATACATTGTGCAAAGTACGTAGGGAAAGGAGACAAGACGCGAGCAAGCGATTGAGACTTGCGTCTCAATCTTTTCAGAATTTTTTTGTCCCCCAAAGTTTTAATATAAGTGATTGTTATTCACTCAGCTTGTTATACATTCGCAGTGGTTCTGTTTATGTGCGCCAACAGTCTGTCACTGCAGTGTTCAAGTTCCACTCATATTATTTTGCCAACATTACAGTATTTAATAATGGATTAATCAAATCTGCATGTGAATGCATCTCATAAATCTGATAAATTAAGAAATGTATGATTTCTTCCCTTCCAAGTGGTTAGCTCTCTCCCTGGTTTGATTCGAGCATGGACTGCTTTGCTTTGGGTTCCGGGTGCTCTGGTATCCTCCCACAACTCAAAAAATGTAGTCAATTTTCAGTCTGCTTCGTTGATCAAGGTGCGGAAACAATATCTGGATTTGGTCCCTACGTGTGACAAGTGCCACCCCACAGTACAATTCAGTTCACCGCTATACTTTGTACTAAACAGTGACTGACCAATGAATTAAATGATGAAAATAGATGTGACATAATACAGTCTTCTGGTTGTGGCATATCGCAGTGTTCCAGTTTTATAGTCAAGTATTAACACCATAGGACAGAAATGTCTCCTTCCATTGTACACAAGTGAATTGTCGAACTTCTGCAACCGGTACCTTGATGAAAGGCTAATGAAAAGGCAGGTATAGGTTTGATATTATGGGACCCTATACAATGGGCCATATTGCTTGGTAGAAATTGGTGTACAGTGGTTCATTTGGCCAATGTAAATGCAAAAAGCTGCATAGTCTACTGAACTGAACTCTCATAGAGACAACTACAGATTCATACATCAGCTTCAGGTCATTCGTAGATGGTCAGAACAATACATACTTTTTTTTGCCCGAAGGAGGAAGACAAAAACCTGAGTGGATGAAAGCAGCTGAAACAAAAACAGGTGACAGCTGATGAAACTACTTTTGCCCCCCCCGCCCCAGCTACCTTGTATGCCAATAACTGTGAGCGAAGTGAAGCAGAGAATACATCCAGTTGTCAGAAAATTTACCGTTGGCTCAATTTGATCACATCATTCCTTCTTTTTCCCAGTGTAGGAAGTTTCAATTCTTTTCTTGGGGATTTTTCTTTGGGCTGTTTAAAATAGGTCAACTCTATTTTTTGTCAGTCAGTCAACTAAAACAGGCCTTAGCTGTCATCTTGAATATTAAACCGCAAACCTTCAAGATAACCAAAGAGCTTTAACGTCATTCTCCTCAGTCACCTTGTGATAATGCAACTTATGAAGCAACAACTTCATCATCCCCCAACCACTCGGCATTACCGCGTTGCCTCTAACAAAAATGTAATGCCAGGTTCAACTGATTTTTGCCAGGTTCAACTGATTTTTGCTGGTTGGCGTAAGACTTGGTTCCAAAATCTAACAGGTTTGTGTGAAAACAAATTGTTTTATTTAATTGAACTGACATGTATGAAACCATGCCTTCCAACAGATTTTCAAATACAAATACTATCAGTAATACTCTTTAAGAAATTATGTAAAAAAATAAACTAACTAAATAAATCCAGAATTCCATTTGCACTTTGTGACAGTCGTAATCCCAATGGCTAATTTCATTAAATGGCTATTATATTGGAAGCACATTTCTAGTGAGAAATTAAGAAGGCTTCCTCACTGACTATGACTCAGAAATAAGACTCCAATGGACACGCAATAGCGAGATCCCTGTGGATCCAAAAATGTAATGGCAAGCTGTCAAAAATTGTGAATAATACATGTGGACACAGGCAATGACACCGGAAACGTGCAAAGAATTGGTGGCTATATATTAAAGAAACAGCGGCACGGTGAAGATCTGGTTAGACCGTCTGCCTCACAGTTCTGAGGACCAGGGTTCAATCCCCGGCCCCGCCTGTGTGGAGTTTGCATGTTCTCCCCGTGCCTGCATGGGTTTTCTCCGGGCACGCAGATTTCCTCCCACATCCCAAAAACATGTGTGGTAGGTTAATTGACAACTCTAAATTGTGAATGTGAGTGCGAATGGTTGTTTGGTTATATGTGCCCAGTTCAGGGTGTACCCCGCCTCCTGCCCGATGATAGCTGGGATAGGCGCCAGCGCTCCCGTGACCCTTGTGAGGATAAGCGGCTCAGATAATGGATGGATGGATGGATATATTAAAGAAAGGACTCAGGATGGAGAGATTTCCTTACAAGCCAAGCCCTGTGAACGCTTTTGTAACGGTTCAAAGAAAGACTACTGATAAACTGTCTCCTCAAGAAATTATTAGTATCCCATTACCATACCATGTCAGTGAACCTTGTTTTTCTCTGCACACCAAACAGCAGAATGTGTTCAACAAAAAACAAATGCAAACTTGCTCAGTTCTCTCATGGTACATGTTTTATTTAAAAAACAAAAACAATGCCAGTGTAATTTATACCATTGCTAACCTGATCTATTAAAATATGTTTCCAAGTCTACACTACACTACAAATGTGTTTTACAGTGTGTGTACAAATTTATGACTAATAGCAAAGAGTAGCAATTTGCTATAGTAACTGTGATCCGTAAGATTGGAGGCAAAACCTAACATCATCAATCCTAATGTGTGTCATACACTCAATCAAAAGAACTAAAAAAACAAGCGGAAGCTTTTATACAGTTATCTGCATCAGGGACAGCACACCTGTGATGCACAAGGACACTCACTGCCTCTCAAAACTGTTTTGGAAGGAAAACTTCCTAAATCAACAAATAGTTTCACAGGCCATTGAAATTTCCCCATTTGAAGGCCTCCATTCACTTCTGTCAAGGGCACATTGAGCTTTTCCTGAACTCTATTCAGTAGTGATCGGTAAAGCATTACCTGTTATGGTTTGTAATGCTCTTGACTCAAGCAACCAGTTGAAGGAAATATAACATGAAATGAGCATCATGTGTGGCCTTTAAAACACTTTTTTCGATATTCTAAATAAAATCAACCATACTTTGAGCGTTACAGCCCTCGTTCAGGCCTCCTTTAATTCCCTGCGTGCTTTTTCCCTACGTGTCTGCGGTCTGACCTTGTCTGAAATCCTGTGGGCCATTGTCAGTCTAATCTCAGCCAGCTTTATTTGCGTGAGCATGTGTATAGCCTCCGTCAAGGCTTAAGTTGACTTAATGCTGCTGAGAGCCATGCCACTTGGCTGCCTTTGATCCTCTGTGAGAGCGGCTGCACAGTTGAGACACCCAAAGACCCCGTCGTCATACAGGGTGGAAGTCTCAGTCTCTGCTTTCCTTCTTTTTAGTAATCACTCTCTGCGGCAGTGCACGCCAAAGCTCGGGTGATTCTCTGTTTTATTTTGTTTCCGTTTTCTGACTTTTTGTGCGATGACGTAACCACACAAAACCTCTCACTTGTTAATACCATGTCTCAGTGTCTGAGTGCGCTGAACCACCTCGGGTAACGCTGTGTGGTTGGACAGTTTTCATGACATAAGCAGACTGACGGGGAGATCTATAATTTCCCCCCGCTGGCATTTTTATTATTATTATTTTTTAACTTCCTCTGTTTCCAAATCTGTTGGATCCGGGGTGTTGAGGGAATGCCCTGTTTTCTATGCTTGGGCTCCTTTATTTTCCAGCTGTAATGCTGCTTTTCTGCCTTAAAAAAACATATATATATATATATATATATATATTTTTAGATAATTTCTAATCAGCCTGACCAATGATGCTTTCCCAATAGAGAACATACATACTGTACACCTATCATCGTCCATTCACTCCGCCTGCTGCCAGTACTTACTAAGTCATACGTCACAGCCAAGGGTTTACACTCCCTGTGTGGGTCTCTAATGGAAGTAGCAGAGCTGGAGTTAAGAAAGTAACCCTTGCCATCATCTCAAATTACCCTCAACTGCCAACACTGGAGCACACTTTCTCTATATTTATCTGCATTCGTGTCTGGTTGCCTTTCACACACAAATGTTTTTTCACTTTATACTGCATATCTTGCTCACTGTATTAGATTTTTCCCCTGGCCTGACTTTATTTTAAATTTTAACTCTTACCATGTTAAGCAAAAGTAAGGAATAATTCATGGTTAATGTAAATCTCGCACTGTCCAATGACTGCAGTGTATGTCATATTTTTTTTCCCTTTTCTTTTCACTACCACTAACTGATGTTTATGTAGAAAAGTATTCCATGACAAATTTCTGTCATTAAATTTAGCACCAGAAATGTATAATTTCACTGCCACCACTGTATATTGTTTGTTAGAATTAAACCATCATTTTGAAATGTTTAAGCGTATACTGTATGTGTTTAATTTTAGCCACCTGGACTCTGTTTAAATATACCTGCATTGTCACAAGTTGACATCAAATTTCTGGAAAACCCTTCTACCTATGTATAATGCATTTTTACAATGCATAATTTTGTTTTTACCCATATGATCAAAACATTAAGTATTATCTGTATTTTTGTTAGCTTTTTTCAAAGAATTATTTTGAAGTTAAGCACTTTATTTGAACACGTAATTTTTTTATATTTTATTTACTTGCTCTTATTTTGAAATTCTCATCCATCCATTTTCTGTACCGCTCCATCCCTACTTTTATTTAGTAAATTAGAAAACACACAGTTGTGCTCCTATGTTTCATTACCCAGGCAGAATTTGTAAGATGGGTACAATTCTTTAAAGAAAATTTGAAGGACCAGGCAAAACACATTTAATTTTATTTTAATGGGATTCAAATTAAAACGGTCAAGCATTTCACAAAAGCATTATCATTAAACAAGCCATAACCATAAATAAATGGTTGTTGTTCAGTCATATTAAAAAAAAAACTATTTCACTAATTCTGCCGCACTATTGACTTTTGACAATTCTTTGGGGCGGGGGAGGGTATGCACATTATACACGAGAAATTACGGTACCTTAATGATCCAAAGTTGTCGATACTTGGTTTAGTAAGGAGACGAAGTAGAAGTGATCGGCGCATTTCTTGACTGAATGAATAGGGTAGTTGTGGTCTGAAGCGCAAGGATAGTTTTCTCAGTTAAGTTTCTAAGCACAGTTAAGCACATTTTAACATAATAAAACAAATTTAAACGTATTTGAACACAAAAATAAATATCATTATCAAGATATGAGATTGTCTATATCAGGAAATGAAATTTAAATTTTTTTACATATCGCACCACACTACAGATGGGGCACATACAGTATTAGTCGACTGGGCATGCAATCCACAAAGGTCTTTGAAATTGCTTTGGCCAAGTCCCAGAGTCTATTCTTTCCACCTTGGTCACGCTGCTTAGTGTAACCCTCCACCTCGATTAGTCGTTTTGCGTTTTACCGTTCCACGTTTATTTTTTATTTTTTTTTGGGGGGGGGGGGGGGAAGATAACTTTCACGTTCCCTCTGCATTGGTGCTTTGGGACGTTTTTGCCCATGGCTTAGGTGAGCACAGTCCTGATGATGTAATGATGCACATTTTTCCTGTGTCCCTACTTTGTGATCACATTGGTTATGGAAGAATGTGAAGAAAGAGCACACAGAGACCATCAACAAGCTTTTAGGTTTCACATTAAGCCAGGCTGATGGTATAGTGACTCTTGCTAGATGATTTTTCTAATTGCCTTTTGAATGACTAAAGTACAGTATATCTTCTTACATATCTATTATCCATACATGTAAGACATAGGGTTTGTTTTACGAGGCGTTTATCCCTGCATATTATTAGAGGCAGTATGGTGCTATGTGTGTGTATTTATGTATACTCTGGAACTTGCTGCTCTGTGTGTTTTGACAATGTGGTCACCCTTTCACTTGTGTATTTATCCATGACCACAGGACATGCCCCATCCATATCCTGCCTTGCACGTATTTGTGGCCAGAGTTGGCCCTATTGAGTAATATGAAGTTAGTAATAACCATGCGAAGGTGTGAGTCTGTGGTGGTTACGGCCCACTTTAGGCCCGTTCACCTCCCAACGCTCCCCCACATAAATCCGAGGCTTCTCCTTCTGCAGTGGCAGGGGTCAAAGGGCTGGTCAGGAAACATTCCAGCATTCTTGCGCAGTATAAATTGGAGTCAAGACAGCCTCGCCCCTGAGATCAATGGGCGGCATTGTTATTTAAATACAAAGTGACCAGAACAGAAGGAATAGCTTTGCTGGCGACACAGTACAACCCCTCAGACGGCTTTCCTCAGTATGAATTAGTCTCACTTACCCGGTATTAATGCTTGACACTCTAAAATATATACGCTATGATCGTGGAATATTTTCCATATTGCTTTGCCTAACTGATGTGTCAAGAGTATTTGATGGTTAGACCACAATAATATTTTCCTTTCCAATATTTTATCAAGCCCTATAGCTGAACAGTTCGTAACACTCAAGCCTTGTTGGAATGTTTTAAATAATTTGGCTTAAAGGTCCCATGCTATGCAGTACTGAAGATTTACAGTAGAGGATGGAGAAAAGTGAAAAGGAGAAAAAGGGACATTTGCAACAAAGTTCTTCCTGTTTGGACCTTATGTCTTGCTCGTAGGTTGTAGGCTGATTCTGCTCGGTATTATCAGTTCTCGTTTCAAACTGTAGCTGCTGTTCATGTAACACACTTAATATAAGCCATAGTGGTAAAGTCGTTGTCAGTGAGTGTACTTCGACACAAGCGCCTTATGTTGTTACCACAGTTAGTTTAAATGACATAAATGATTATACATGTGAGCCGAGGCTTTATTTCCTGAACCTTTTTGCCACATACAGGTAAACAGCACTCCTTAAATATATGTTCTACTCTTCAATATTTATTAAGATTGCAGCATTGTCCTCATATAAAATGCCCTGAATGCATCTTCATCATGCAATTTGGGTTGCTACCCCTCCAAAGAGGCTATTTCAGGGCTGAGACCTTTAAACAAAATAAAAGTGGGGCATTTCAAAGATTTAGCCTGTTTTGGTTTGATCTGTTTTCCGTGCCCATGCTGACATAATCCATGCATCGCTCTAGGCGGATTGGGGGAACCCAGGGAGTACAGTACCCAACATGATATGTGAATTACTTTATTATACAGTAATTGATAAAGCAGACTCGTGCCTATTCTGGATGACCAGCACTGGATTTTATATATAGTTCTCATTTTGCTGATATGTGACCAATAAACCAAATTAACTGTATAATAGACCCTTTCCACATTTAATACAACCCCTTGTAATGATAAATAGCTTCTAAAGTAAGCTATTCATTTTCTTGCTGACTCACCAGCATAAGTACTTTGCGTATCAGATGGACTTGATAATATCCTATTAGCAGACATACAGTATCTTCAATGCAAGCTACCTTTTAGTGCTCATAAAAAAGACGAGTTATTGGAACTCATCGTGGTTCCAAGTAAAAGGCCTTTGCAGTGCAGGCCATTGGAGCATTAGAACCAAGCCATTTAAAGTCCAATTTAGAAATAGAATGGATAATATTGGGATCCTTTTGGGTTAGAGTCACATTTTTTAAAATTTTGGCATGCCAAGGAAATATTAGCATCCAATCAGGTTGCTCTGATGTCATCCCTATGCAGCTCACAGCCTCGAGAGGGCAAATTCAACATACTATTGTGTAATTTTTATGAATATAATAATAATATGAACTAGTGTTTGACTTCCAAATGTGTTTCTTTCTATGGCACTTGTCGTGCATTAGCATTTCTTTTTGTTTTCTTTTTTTTATCAGAAACTAAACAACGTACCATAATATATGGGTATATAACAAAATTAACTGTGTTTTCTTGCATTTGATAGCCTCCATATTACAAAAGAATGTTTGAACATGGTGATCGTTGTCCTAAAGTATAAAAGATTTCACTCTTGCTCCTAGTGCTATGTAATTACATAAATTGCTCTGCCATTGTCGGAGCTTGTGGTGATTAGATACAATTAATTTCACAGCTTTCACCAACCGCAAAGCCTGATCTTATTTGATGAGGCGGTATAAAATGGATGAAATTGGCGAGCTTCTTGCCAGACATCTGAAATCTGTGACGGAGAGAGTGGAAAGAGAACCGAGTGATGTGGTGCTTGGTCCCTGTTCATGTCATTTTACTTTTATTGGCAGGCATTTGGGTTTTTTGTGTGTTTCCTTAAGACTGAGTCCACACTGATCTGGTACATGAGGTATGTTGCTTGGTAATACATGATGGCTCAATAGAGTGTTTCATGTCAGAAGGAGTTATGGAGATAGAAGGAGATATGGTTACCATGAATTAAGTGCAATAGACCACTACACTTGCAAGGCTGTTGACTGAATTTCATCATTGGGGATTTAAGGAAAATTATGCTTTGAGTAACACAAACGTTCAACACAGGCTAGCATGGATCTTTTTTTTTTGTTTTTGTTTTTGTTTTTTACATTTGTGGACAGTCACAAACAATTGAACCTCGTTTGAATCTCATGTCCTCCATCTCGCACTTAACGCACACACAGAAAGTGGCACCTTGGGAAATGAAGATGAATGACAAGCGCCTTGCTGAACAGCGCTGCGAGAAGCTTAGGAGATAATGTGGGCGCACGCATTGCACCCGCCACAGCCTCCTACTTTGTTTATGCACATTATGCAATGCACAAAAGCATTTTATAAACCTTACTGTGCTGTGTCTTTCTTGTCATGTAAAATAGATCCATCGAGCTTTGTTCCATTGCTTGTGCTTGCATTAAACCATTTGGATCTACAACGACTTGAAGCTTTAAGTGTTTTGGCGCCCTGTTGGGAAAATACAGTGCTGATATGAAGCTTATTAGGCAGGCAGCAGCAGAGAGGCATAAACAGGAAGCACTAATGTACTTCCCATATCAATGTCAACTTAGTCTTTTCTAAAAGCTTACGTGAGCACACACGAAAACATCCACGTACATTTAGGGATAAGTGCCTGACTGATTCTTAACTGGAAACTAAACAGGAGGTTAAATTAGTGCCATTAATGAGTCAGAAAAGAAAGGGCAATGTAATAGAGATACCAATCAGAAAAGCAATATTGTGGTTGAAGCAGATTAGACAGATCCTTTGTAGATGCCATGATAATTATTATTTCCAGTTACTTCGTTCTCTAAGAGTTTCTATGGCACCAGATCAGATTCCTCCTTCCTGAGATCAACAGAGTGCTTTTTTTTCCCGACTTGGCGTGTCTTCTCTCACTATTGGTAATATTTCCATTGGCAAAAGCAGCTATCATTAGGTTCTAGGAGCTACTGTTTCGAGTTGGGGTTCTGTTTCCAGCACTGCACCTACTCATCTCGATACGATTGACACTTTTCCATTGGCAAAAGTACGTATTACTTGGTAGTAAATCATTATTTCAAGTACCTGGTCAGTGGGGTTTGTTCAGTGGTTTCTGGTCTGGCAGATTATCAACATTTAAAGATATCGAGCGACAAGTTTACCTTAGTTTTACCCTGTTGCTACGACTTAGCTGTAATTGCTGCAATGTTCTTATCTTTATGATTTTCAGCTGGAGAAAATATAACACCAGAAGTAAATATGTCTTCGTAAATCCATCAACACAGTAAGAAGAGGCTAATATCATGTCAGGCAAAAAGTCGGTCACACACTAATAAGGAATGTGATACCCGCACACATGCATTCGTACAAACATGAACTCACGTACTGACAGACTCTCAAAAGGGAAGCATTAATCACGTCAGGGGTTTGTTTTACTGAAGCAGCTCCGCTGAGAGAAATGCTTCATTAATATCAGCCCCCCAGCCCTTTAGTTAGCAAGCTTACACACAAACACAAGCACACACATTCAAAAGCAATGCAAATTGAAGAGAGAACCGCTCTTGTACAATGTATTATGTATTGTACAGCAAGACACAGGACAGCACATTACGTCGTACACATTAGTCGCTCCTTTATTGCTCGGGTTAGGTTCCGGATCACCCCCACAATAGGTGAAATCTGCGAAGTAGTGACCACATATTTTAAAGCTGTATGAACCTCTCCAGACTTATTAATCTTCCCGACACTTCTTTTAACCTCTACCACTCTACCATACTGTTAAACACTTTTTATCCTCTTAAACACCTGTTAAAATTCTAAACGTACACTAATGGACAGTAGTATTGTACACTATTTACATTTTATTCCTTGTAATGTATGTTGTAATGAATTTTCCCCCTTTTTTCCCTCACTCTCTCTCTTTTTCACAGTTCTGTTTTAGGCTATTAAATGTTTATTTATTTTTTTTACCACCAAACAATTACCGCATACACTCAAAATCCTGCCATATGGTGAATTATGTGCGATATGAATATGGAAAAGAAATCTGCAATGCACTGTATCCGCAATAGGTGAACTGCAATATAGCGAGGGAACACTGTAGATTGTTTACTTCATATGCGCAATCATCTCTACCTGGAAACTTACTCAAACCCAAGAAAATATGCATCAATACACACACACATAGACCAGTTGATGTATGGGTTTTAGAGGATTGACAACTCGTAAGCAAGACCATGCACAAGATGTTTGTGCCGCTTACGAAGCAGGGTTACTTCGGGAGGTTTTGATTTCCTCTCTGCTTACTGAAGGATTGTTCTTCTCTCCCACGATGTCCACTTTTTGTCTGCTGCTGAGATTTAGTTTTTATAACAGCTAACACCCTTGGGTACACTCCTAAGTGAGCCACACAGTGATGATAATTATTCTTCTTTTTTTTTTTTTAAACACACACAAAGAACGTTATTTGCAGGGAAGTGCAAAGGAAGTGTCTGACTGGATAAAGCACAGGAAATGCCCAACTTCTCTTCCTGTTTGAACTATTGTTCTCCGAAGTGGTGAAGAGGCGCAGTAAGGATGTGTGTGTAAACGCGTCCATGAAGAGCTCACTCCCAAGCTGCTATTCTCATTAAAAATAGATATAAAATACTCAATAAGTGTCAGACTTTTATATTGAAAAGGACTTGGTCCAATTTTAAAATTTAAGCTACGAGCAGTTGTCTTTTCTAATGATTAATTGTGATGATTGGACATTTCTGTTGATTTGTATTTATTATTTTGTTGAGTTTTCCAAGGGCTTGAACTCAATAACTGCGCTGAGGCGCATGCACATTTACATTAAATGCACACAATATCGGTAAAACTAAACATTCCAATAGCTGGAAGTGAAAATTAAAGAAAACGTGGCGTTCCCACTCTTCTGGGAAGGCTTTCTACAAGATGTTGAAGTTTGTGTACGTATGGTTTTTCTTTCTTTTTTTCCCCCCATTCGTCCCTGTGTTCAATAGGGTTGGTGGTTCACGTTCTTCCACACTAACTCATCCAAACATGCCTTAATGGATCTTGCTTTTTCTGCACAGGGGCAGAACTGGAACAGAACAGATAATCACTTCTTAATTAGGGACATATTTTCTGTTGTTGTTAAACAGGAACAAGACCCCTTTAGTGTGTTGTGACCCGACCTGTTAACAGTATTTCACAGTAGCATGAGCTTGCAGTGACATCATTAATGTAGCTCACCAATAATCGCTATTTGCTTGAGTGGCAGCCAAAGATACAGTGCCAACATGGTGATTGTGTAGAACTAGTGTACATATCTGAAAGTAATTAAGTGGTTTACCTGCTGCTTAACAAGATAAGGATTCAGCATGAATCAATTATACAATTATATACTGCTCGTGCACTCACTGTAGTAGTCTCGTCACGCTGCACTATTTGCATATCTGTTGTTGACCAATACTGGCCACTCATGCCAGAGTAGCATCTGCCCCATTTGCACACTGACTGAGGAGTATCTGCAACATTTGCACAATCAACATTGTCCCAGATTATCGCACGACTCGTCACTTTAAACTGCATACACTCCTTGAAGTCTCGGCCCTCTTTGCACAATGGTCATTGCACCGGACTATTGCGAGATTAGTCATTCAAACTGCTCTAAGTGCTAGAGGACTCCGCATCTTTTTGCACAATTGTCCCAAAAAAAAAAATAAAAATTGTACCAGCATTACCAGATAACTAGCAACCCTTTATTGCTCAGTGACTGTTTATCTCAATTTCTTTATGTCTCAAAAGTGTTCTCTTTCAATTGACTGTCTGTTGTCTTACTAGAGCGGCTCCAACTACCGGAGACAAATTCCTTGTGTGTTTTTTGGACATACTTGGCAAATAAAGATGATTCTGATTCTGATGAAAACAACAGCCGTGCTGTGATTTTATCCCATCCCTTAAGACAGGACTTAATCTGTACTTTTAAATGGTGGACGACTTTAATTGGGAACCTTCTTATTTATCGTGGTAGAGAATGTTGCCAATACCAAGCAAACAATAACAAGCTGATTAAATGCTGTGATTCCTTAGCAAATCTTTATATGTTAGAAAGTTTTAAAATCATTGCGTAACACGTTAAAGTAGTTTAACAACTGAAGAGGCCCTGGTCCCCTTTTAGGAACTGTATAGTATTGGGTGGGTGACAAAAATGGTACAGATAATGTTTTATTCAAACCTTGTAAAACATTTGACAGTTTAAAAAAAAAAAAAAAAAAAAAGTCCTAATGTGAAACTGTACTGCTCGGTGGAAATGTGGCTGTATTGTGACCATCTGGTGCAGAGATGCTTCATCACGTGCACAAAGAGATTCTCAGTTGGTCAAACAAACCAAAAATTTGAACTTTGAATCATCCGTGGGTGTTCTTCAGCACACCATCCATGGCTTCTATCCTTGAACACTGGCTGGTATGCTGAGGAGGATTCCAGTGTTCTCTCCCCTTCAGCCCACACAGATGTTCCTCTGCGGTTCGACACCTGAGTGTGTGCAGCTTCAAAAGAAAATCGTGGGTGGAAGGAAGTGGCAGCACATTGGTTCTTTAACACACACACACACACACACACAAAGACACACAGAACGAACGCAGGTTCACGCCGAGAAGACAAAATGTCAGGGTTGGTTTGAGGAGACAAATGCAGGTGCTGCTGTCGATGCAGAGCCCGCTGCGGTATTGGGCAGCGGCCGAGGACTGCCGTACTTAAATTGGCCTTAAATGTCAATTCACCTGAGGGGGGATGGACAAGGGCCGTGACTGCACCTGACGACCATCAACCTCTGCTTCGACACAACACAACAAAAACTGGTTGGAAACCTTAGTGATGACTGTGTAACCTTTGCAGAAAGTGCTTTGCCTTTTATTTGTCCAAGTTGTATAGTTTTTCTCTTTTGTTTGACACCAACATGAATTCGGCAGTGAACATTACCCGTGTGATAATTAATGGTGTGACTTGTATACCTCTTTTCATACTGAGATTACCCCGAAGGAGTCTAATAAACATGGCTAGCACATATTTCTAAAGAGCATGGCTATCAAGGATTCCATTCAGGCTCCCTTAGGCTTTGTTCCTTCTAATACATGTAATGCCCAAAGCGACTCCGATATTTAGTGGCGTGGATTCCTTGATAGACTAGGGTTGATCCGCCAACGCTTGGCGCAGATGTTGCCAACGCTTAAGATTTATGCGATGTCTAATTCAAGAATTACTCTTGTTTTGTATAAATCAGTCACAGCGGGAATGTTTTGTTTGAGTTGTTGTTGTGGTCAGGAGATTCCTCAAATAGTTGGATTGTCCGAATTTGTTTGTCGTAAGAATATACCAGATTTTTGACAAGAGTGTAGAACATTTTTAGCCTATCAAAGCAGTTAACGGTGGACTCTTGAATGATAAAACATTCTGCATGCACAATAACATATTTCCCTCCTCTGTCATGATCCTTGCTTGAGCCTTCCTTCTTCCTTCTATCGCAGTTGCTTTTTCCTTCCAGCCTCCCTTCCTTCTATTCACCCCCATCTCCTCTGATCCTTTCTTTCTTTTGTGCATTCTTCAATTTTTCCATCCAATTAACCATCTACTCTTCCATACCCTTCATGTGTTCTTCCACCACCTTCCCTTCCTTTTCATCATGTTTCCTCACTTATCATCAATTTATCCAGCCATATGTATATTTATCTAGAAAGGGAACCTCATTTGCCTTTCCTCCAGCTATTTCTATGCATTCGTCCGTTATAATGATATACAGCGGACCCTTGCATACTTGCGGTTCGGCACCCGTGGGTTCTCCTATTTGCAGATTATTTCCCAATGTTTTTACATTTTTGTTCGCGTTTTTTCTTTTGTCTTTTTGGTTTTTTTTCCTTTTTTGGGAGGGGGGGGGGGACCAAACCCCCATTCCCCCCCCCCCGCCCCCTCCAGTGCAATTAAAATGGGTGTCAATTATCAACAGATTTTTTTGCCATTTGTGGTCCACAGATTTTTTTGCCATTTGTGGTCCAGCAAATAGTGGGCGTCCACTGTACACGATAAGATAATATGATACTTTGCAAAAAAAAAAAAAAAAAAAAAACTGAAAACCATTAAACAAACAAAAACAGTGTTGTTTGCCTGCAACACCTCAAGGTCACTTGAACAATGTAAATTGTGGAACTAAAACCACTGCAGCTTCTGTATAGTCGCCTCATCACCAGCCCTTTCCCTTTTTTGTTTCAACCACGGAAAGATTTCCTTGGGCCGCAGGCTCCCCTTACTTACCGAATGTCTGAGCGGGTGCCTGGTTAACTTAAAAGAGACTTGCAGACCTCAGGCTTCTGCTAAATGTCCTCATCTTGCTGTAATTGGTAGTCTCAGGGTGCCTGCAGAAAAAAGGTTGTCATTGCCAACACTGTGTCTCAAAAAGACATTTAAGAATATTTACAGCCAGAAGGTAGCGCTTCCTGGGAAGGTGGGAAAGTAACTGAGAGTGACAGAACCCTAAAATTCCCCTGAAGAACTTTAAGTGTTTAAGCTGCTCTGTGTAACATCCTAAAAGCGATAAAATATGACGATAATTATTCTCATAAACAAGGAGCCCCTCACTGCAAGTAACCACCTCTGAGACTTTCTACCCTTAACATTACATTGTCAGTGGATCATTCCTTATCTTCTTATTTTGCAGAAAAGATTACTTAAATGCTCCTAGTGCTAATGTAATAATGATGTTGTCATAATTAATTTCCTTTAATTTGTAAAAGGAAGCCAGGCATACAGCCCATGTAGATGTTTTTCCGATAAACTCAATTCCAAAATAGCAAATTAATGTCGATTGCTATAGTGTACATAACACTCTCTCAAGACACGACAGACTTTATGGGAAATTGATTAAATAGTAAGAGGAAATAATGTGGCACATTTAGTTTGCTGTGGTTCCCATCTCAAGCTTATCTGTCCAACTCATGCTGTGCTTTGCATCCAGCCCACTCCCAATCCATCCTTGTATTTGACTTTACCCTCCACAGAGACACTCCCATGCCCCTTGGGGATTGTGTGAGGAAGGGTGAAAATTAAAATGAGCCAATGTGCACAGTGTGTGACTAAAACGGACCAATCACGAGAGATGATCTCCGCGGCGTTCGACGCGCAGCAACAATCTTTGCCGTGTGCGCGTCAAGCTACGCAGAGGGACTGCGTGGGGAAATTCGTCGGTCACAGACCTCCACTAAGGTCACAATGATGCCATGTCTCCTCCCCAGGCTTTTTTTTGTTTTTTTGTTTTTGTTTTGTTTTTTGTGTGTAATCCTGTTAACTAAATAGCTGTCCTTTCATTTCCCATGTCAAAGTGGCTGCTGTTAAAAAGGTCATTAAAACAACAAAGGTAGCAATCCTCTAAGAATTTTGTCCATGAAATCAGGGTGTAAGTGTGAAAAGGGAAAAATTAGATTTTTACCCTCAGACAACAGAAGGGATTTGTTGCATTATATTCCTGGTACTTCAAATGAAGAGGTTACACTGGCGCTGAATTTGCACACTCATCAATCCTTCTTTTTGTGTCTCTTTTTCTCCTCACCATCCACTTTCCTGGTGCCGCCGCCGCCCGTCATCTTTGCTGATCAACACTATCTAGGTAAGAAGAGCTTTCCTTTGACCTTTGCTGTGGTAGTTCTGTTTTCATGGTTGTTATCTTGCAAAAGCAAGATATGTTGATTTGTGTGTTTGATTGGCTGCAACAATTGTCTCTGCATACGTTATTTGCCATCATGGCTTTTTATAAGGAAAAATAACTCATAATAATTCATGATAACATCCAGCCATTTTCTCGAGCTGGAATTTCAATCTCAGTTGACTTTGGGCGAATGGCCGTCTACACCCTGGACTGGTTGCTGGTCAATTACATGGCACATATAGAGAGAGACAACCATTCACACATCGCTGAGTTGGAACCGAACCCACGCTGGCGATTGAAATGACCCTAACAATCATAACAAAAAGGGTATTGAATTAGTTGTCAGGATTACACAAACCAGATACTGCACAAATTGTCAT
This sequence comes from Phyllopteryx taeniolatus, assembly GCF_024500385.1. NCBI lineage: Eukaryota > Metazoa > Chordata > Actinopteri > Syngnathiformes > Syngnathidae > Phyllopteryx > Phyllopteryx taeniolatus. Next base: position 12,698,803 of record NC_084522.1, read on the forward strand.
GAATGAACCCATTTGATTCTGGTTGCAAGAGAGAGTCAATTTTGACATTTTCTCATTCGTCAGTGAGTATTTTATGTAGCTTAATGACAATTATTCAGGCGTATATAGGAGTTCCATATCGATCAAGATGTACAATTCGATGTCGATCCAAATTAGGATTATTTGGCTGTGTGACAAGTATGTTTTCCGCTGAGTGTCCTTATAGTTTGTCGTGTGAGTTTGTGATGTGCAAATGTATGCATGGCTGAGTTGGTCGTGAGAACTGGCACACTGGAAACATGTACATGCGCCGCATGGCAATGATGCAAATAAATAATAGGAGGGATTTGAAAAGAGACACACAAATAAGTATTTTCTCCCTCTGCCAAAATGTGAGATTATCTGCTCTGCCGCAGAGAAGAAAGAACAGAAGCAGAGTCTAAAGGGTAACTGCGATAAATAGCCTTCACCGCTTCTATTCTTTCCTTCCAGCTTTTGACACGCAGCTCAATAAAACATAAAAAAATAGTTCTGTAATTGTTTCATCGTCATTATAAGTGAAATTGAAGTTCACGCTCCCCTCAGCACCATCTTTTAAGCCTGTCATTCCTCGTGCTGTCGATTGGTTTGAGCTGCTGGGTTTTTTAATAGCACAAAGTGATGTTAAAAGTTTGTTCTGGCTCTTTGTTGTGTGCCGTAAATTGCCCACTTTTGAAAACATGGCAACCTGCAGTGCTGCGCCAGAATTCCCAAACGCGAGGCCAACTCTGGTGTTTGCATTGTTTTTCTGTGCACGAACAATAAATACCTAGTAAAAAACAATTTTTTTTAAATCTCAATAATCATGCAGAAAATAACATTAATTAGCATCCAGGTTTGCATACAAGCCCATGTAATTGTACTGATACAGTTTCATTGGATGTTAGGTGGTAAACGTACAGCCACTTGTTTGGGGCAAGGAAAGTAGACATTTAATTACCATGTAAACAGAATTAAAAAGCATTTCATTGTTTGTCCGCATGGTCAAAATACACCCCTAGTCCTTCATTTCATCCTCACCCTGCCCACCGTATCCCTTCAAATTAAAACCCACACTCTTTTCTTCAGTGTGGGGTCTTTTGGCTATTTAGAGCAGCCGGGGGGTAGATTTTTTGCTCTGATCTCAGAGGACTATTTTCAGATAAACAAAGCTTTGAAGGCCACTGAACTCTCTCTTATGGAAGTTTCCTGAAAGCGATGTGGCCCCGGTGTCGGCTGTTGTGGCTGCAGCGGGGACGTCGTGAGCCCTCAAGGGACGGACAGGGAGGACATGCTTTCTGTGTGGATTAAATGTTCAGCTGTTTTTCAAGGATACATTAACATTTAAATGTTCCTTTTGACTGCTAGTGTCTTTGCTTTATTGCAGGAGTTTTGACATACTGTATGATGGCGTGCCAAGGAAGGATTTGCAGCAAACAACAACAGTTATACAGTAAATTCATAATTAGGCCATCAGCACACCAGATCAGAAAAGCTTGGTTTTTTTTTTGCATTTTCTCTGGTATTTTTGCATCAAAAATGTAGAAGAAAATGTCATTAAAAAAACGAAAAAGTGGAGGCCGACCAGCATCTTGGAACAGATTGTGTTCAACCTTTGAAGTTCCTCTTAATCAGAAAGCTGGCAAAGAAACTTGCTTCTTTTCAGCAGCCTGCTGGTCCCAATTTCTTAACAATCTCAAGGATTATTGTTCAATTTACAAGGTACATCCCTTGTCCTTTATCTTTTAAGGATATCCGACTCCAAGATGACTGAGACTGTTGAGGTCAAAGGTTAAATACATCGGTACATGTTTTTAGTGCAGTTTGATGGGAACAATTTTCAATTGCGCTTTCAGGACTTTTCTTTTTCTCTTTCCCATTACAAGATGAGTTGATTTAGAACTGCATCACAGCTACTCTACATATTCTCAACAATGTCTAGTTTTGATATTTCATCTTCTGATTTTCATATTATTGCATATTGCTGAAATCAAAAAGTACTTCTTTTATTATTGAAAGTGCTTTTAAAGTCAGAAAGCTATAGTTTGGAATGTCATGGCTCCAAACACCTACTGGAAATAGCTTGAATCTTTGCCTCTATCTGGGCTTTCTATTTGCTGTAGAGATCACATTTATTTCTTTGCCCCAGAGTTGGAATAAGTGTTTTAATGCTGCAGTGTGTTGGTCAGCCGGTCCTGTTTGTTACTGCTGGGGTTTGTGGTTTCGCTCCACTTAGTCTGAGTGACGGTGTAGAAAGCTCACAGTATGCATCAACTCTGTGTTCACGAAAGTAATTATTTTCTATCAAGCTTGCAGCAGCCCACCTTTTTAGAAGCAGTAGGTGCACACATGATACAATATCTAGCGTATGTGCACGCTGACACAGTTGAGTTTAGGAAAGTTGATGGCCTCACCAGCAGCAGCCAGGAGACCACTCCAACCCCACAAATGGTGGGCAACACACCGGCTGATTAGCTTGGAGGTAGTCCGACTAGCTTCATCGATCATGCGACCCATGTCTGGGAGTCGTAGCAGTCTATCAAGAGACTCCCATTCTCCACCTGCCCTCCTGACTTATCCTCCTCCTTTTCCTTTCCTCTCTTTCACTGCAGTGAATAATGAACTTTTCTCGCATTCTTTATCTCCCTCTTACACTATTATCCCCCCCCAACAACCAACCTCCCAACCCTCTTTCCCTCGGTGGGCTCCAACATCATTTGCCACAGTGTCGCAGCAAGCTGTTTGGCAGACCTGACGGCCCTGATGGTTGAATGCAGCGCGGCGAGCATACTGGCAGCATTGTGCTTTTGCTGAGGCCCTACATCTTAGTCACTCTGTGTGTGTATGTGAGTGTGTGTATGAGAATGTGTATGTGTCACTGTGTGCATATGTAGCCGATGGCTTGGTATTTCCGGTATGTGTGTGTGCCCATGCTGCAACATAAAGCCAAGACATTGTATCCTAAAAGAGAAATGGTTTGTTATACTTTTTATTTTGTATTTTTATTTTGGTGCCTTAACATGTCTATGACAAGCTTTTGCCATAATACCTCAAGGATCTAGAATTAGTACATCGTTCACCCTCTTTTTCAAGCCACATTGAAATCAGAGACGGGCTTGATCCAAATTAGCCACTGCTCACCCCATCCTCCTTTACTGGAGTTGTGCCAACACAAGAGTGGCTTTTGTTACCATGACGACTAGGCGGACATGGCTAACACGTTCAGACCAGAGTCTAAAAAAGTGAGTGTAAACGGCAAGCAAACTCGAGACGCCCAAAATCCATCACCAGTATTTATGTGTTTATTTTTGTCATTTCTTGCTATGCTTCCCCAATTGTTATAATGGCGTTCCGATGACCAATCTGCTTGACCGAAGAGCAACCAGCAGTAATTTCTGACGCCAATATTGTATGGGCTCCCCATACCAGGTCAACTAGAAATAGTAGCCTACCAGGTAGTCCCTGCTTTTGATAATGAAAGAAATGTTGCGTGTAGAACAGTGTTCAGCCAAGTAGGCATTCTGATAATTGGTTGGAAGCGAATCATTACTTAGCTCAAAACACTCCACTCAAAACGCATCATCTTTAAAGGTACTGTACAGCGGATTAAGGAGGCAGTGATGATTTTCATTTCTTCTATTTGGCTAATATTAGAATAATTTGTTGGAGTCAATCATTTGTGGTTACGAATGTGTTATTATGCTGGTATGATTCCATGATATTTGTATGGCTGACGCAGCTATGACGCATCCCCTGGCAGAAAAAAGGCAGATCAGGACATATTCATTCCAAACTGTACTGCGGCAAGCCAAACTGTTGAACTCATCTGTCGCACTTTGTGAAATTTTGGCTTTTGTCAAAAGTTTTTAATGAGTTCCAAAATAAGCAGTGTGGACAATACCACTTTTTCTGTTGTGGTATGTTAGATGTTAGAATTAGATGGTCACACTGGTATGATGTCACACTCGTGCAGCTCTTGCCCACTTACACAGGCCCTGCTGGGAACAAACCGCCAAGCTGAACTAAGCTGTACCAGTCTGTGGGACACAACCTTATGTAGTGCAGTACCATTAGTGATTTTTGTCTCTGTCGTGGAAAGTTGAAGGGTCAAAAACAGGCTGGCTGATAGTCAGGCGCTAGGCAGAAACATATCTGTCACTGGCCAGGGAGGACCCTGCTCCTTTTCCATTTTCCCCTCTCATGCTCTGCCTTTCATTGCAAATCCCTAATCTTTGAAGACTCTCCAAGTAGAGCTGCCTGTCAAAAGCCACTGTACAATAACAAGCTCTGTTTGATGGTTTAACTACTTTAGTGTGCCAGAGACCTTATTGTTTTGGACTGTGAGTATGTGTAAAATGTATATTAAACACTGAGTCTGAATACTGTCAAAAAAGGGGTAGGTTCATAATCTGCCCTTTTAAAGACAATGTACACTAATGAACCTCATAGGACTAACTATTGACTACAGACACCGCGGTTACCAAGGCAACTTTTTGTGGCTTTGTCAAATGTACAAAACCAGTATAATTGAGGTTACCACCCAAGGAGCTGTAGCGTTCAATCAGCATTAAACATTTTTTTAAACACACACATGCATATACACGCGCACAGGATCCCCTCTTCTCAGCTGATTGCGTCCCCATTTTTCATGCCGAGAGATTTATGGTTAGCGAAATGTGGGAGACAGGCTATTACTATGTCCCTTTTGCACTCATCAGTCAGACAAAGTGATTCGAGGTGGTAGCGGAGAAAGCGGCAGGCCTTTTTACCGCCACGCACTCCCTCCTACACAGACCCTGCTCTCGCTCAAGTTAACCTTGCTCCAATGGCTCCTTGGTCCCTCACTGCGTATTTTTATTTTATTTTTTATATATCAGCATTTAGGCTGCAGCACCATGCCTGACACGCTACTTCGTTTTCTCATTTGGCTGGAGGCTGGTTGTGAAGGCTCGCATCCCCTGGAGAAAATCACTTGTTTACTCCACAAATCACATTCAATTTAGACATACTGGTACGTGCAATTTGGCAGATGTTTAGAGATTTGTTCAGAAAGCTCTACGGAGAGACGTTTTGACATTTTAGTGCGTAAAACTGCATGTTTTGGAATATGTACTGTATCCCCAAGGCATATTTTTCTATATGATCCTATCAGGTTATTCTTGAGCTGTTTTAGTTGCAAATGCATCTTGAATGCCCAATATATTTACTTAGGTTGCCAACAAATGTACATTTGTCATTATAATTGTGCTTATTCTCATGTTCTCATTTTCATTTACCGGTACACTAAATTTAATCCCATGCATTTCAGTATGACATGCAGGACAGTTTACTCGACAAATTCAGTTTTTACACTTCAAACAAGTAGCTCAGTTTGACCAAGACCTTGATCAACTTTCTTTTATGCTTTTCATTTTTCACTTTGAAGTATTTGTTTGACTCCATGCAACTTTATTCAGCTTTCATGCTTTTTCCGAATCCATTTCATCTTAACTGCACAGGTTTGTTTGTTTTAGCGTTGCCCTTCATTCCAATGTTCGTGTATAAAGAAGCAAATGATGCCTGAATTGTTGCTGTAGATGCAGTATACAATACCGTGTCATTGCCACTAAAGCAGTCACATTTATGCTTTTTATGGCTTCTTATTGGGTCGGCGTGCCTCTAAATGACACATAACAATGCATTCTCGAGTCACATGGCCCTTGCATTTCATTTGAAGCGAGAGTTTTGATTTAAGACCTTTATAACTTGAAAGTGCGCATTCTGTTGCATAGCAGGGGCTTATGGCATCAGTACTGCTCCCCCCACTACAAGTAATAAAGCTCTCATCTAATTGTTGGGGCTCATATATTTATTTTAGGCCCATCTCGTTCACAGTGAGTGGTTGCCTTTCGGCCAATCTTGTCAGAGTGGTCTTAATGGTCTTTTATCAGTTTCTCTCTAAGCTTTGGGTGACCAGATTCAGCGTGTCCTGGCAGTCACTTATCGCAACACGTTCTTTTTAGCATCCTGCCACGAAGCCTGAATTTCCCACTTATTTTAAGAGCAGCAGAATGGCTCTCAAGGGGCGGGACAATGTGAGACTAGACACCTTGATGCACATAAGCCACCTCCCTCTTCCGTACCACACACAGATGTGTTCAAGAAGTGGCAGCATTAACCGGTGAAGGAGCCATATATGTTCTTGAGTACATATCAAAGCCTCGCAGAGAGCCTCCTTCACTGCGTTTTCGTCTTTCTCGTTCCACATCTTTTCTCTTGCCTTAACGCTCCTCAGCTCACGGTGTGTTGGACCAGAGCTGTCGATAGGAGTGTGTGCTCACTGATAAGTAAACACTCTTGAAGAGCTTATGGGGAGAAAAAAAAAATGCTGTTGAATATTCCCTGCAAATTGTGTTGCAAAGCGAACCGGAGCACGAGCGGCGCTCAGCTGGCCGACGTCAAAAGATAACCGAACAATCCAGGAGGCGCGCAGACTGTTAAATAGGCAAGCGTAACGAGTGGCAATTACAACGCCCTGTTTAGAAACCACGGCACAGCTGAGGGTGTGTTTTGCTTCAGTCAACACAAGGGTTGTGTGTCATGCCTCTGGAAGTTTCATTAAGAATCAGGGCTGCCTGATAAGTAAGAGATGAAATATAGCGTTGCGATCGACTGCCTGTCATCAGTCTGGTGGTGTCTTATTTATTGAAGTTTTGTCTCAGAATTACCTCGGAACTTCTAAATCTGTTCTTGCTTGTTTTGACAGACGACCACACTCTCATGTGAGATTTTGTCGTTGATGATGCAATTATGACCACCTTATTAATTGGAAGATATTGTTTGCCCTGACTACTTTGAGGTCCCAGCCTCAATTTGTACATGCACATAATACAGCAATGTGTAGCCAGGTTCAAGTCTTCATGATTGACTGCTGCACTCAATAGAGTCCAGACCTCTGCCAAGGTTGACCTTGCATAGAGCTGTATTTACGTTTTTCTGACTACATTATATGCTTTTTGTTTTGTTCTAAACCTACTGTATCTTGCTTTGGGTTAAGTTTGTTTGCTAGCTCGATTGGTTGTGTTCAGACTTGTGGTGGATGTAGACTCTCAAACAGTCCATCTTGGTCCATCTTCAAGCCAATTTGAATGAGTTGATGTTTTCATTGTTGTTTACGGTAAGGCACATGTGTCCAAAATCCGACCCGGGGGCCATTTGTGGCCCGCTGCACCGTTTTTATTGGCCTATCACATTTTGTAATAATACAATTAAACTCAGCACACTACTTAAAAAAAAGAATAAAATAGTTAACACCAAGCTGAGATTTAGATTTTTTCGTCTTTAAATATGTTTAACTGCTTAGCGTATGTTGACCTACAGCCTAATTAAATGGTCTTAGTATGTTTCATAAACCCAAAGTCAAGTGGCCGCCCTCTTCCTTCCATTTTTCTGCATTTGGCCCTTAGTGAAAACAACTTTCGACATCCCTTCCTTAAGGAAGGAATACAGTATGTTGTTTTGCACTGTTTACTCTTTATTTTAACTTCCATCCATGTATTTTCTATAGTGCTTTTCCCCATTAAGGTCATGGTTAACCTGGAGCCTATCCCACCTGACTTTAAAGAAGAAGAATGGTTCACCCTGGAATCGTCATCAGTCCAACCACAGGGCATATAACATCCCTTCACACATCCGTGTACAACCTAATTTTGAGTCTTAAATTCATCTTCAATTAACCTAACATGAATGTTTTGGAATGTCAGAGGAAGCTAGAGTTGTGGAGAAAACTCACGCAACCTCAGGGAAACATGCAAACTCTGCACAGGAAGGCTGAAGGCAAAATTCAAACCCTGAAGCTCCGAACTGTGAGGCAGATGTCCTACCACTACACTACCATGCTGCCCCAATATATAAAATTTGGACATTTAATTGGTGCAAAATTGTTGGAATATATGACTAATTGATTGACATTTGATTCCTTGTGCTGTTTAAGGGAAACTATAACTTTTATACTTAGAAACTTCACATGAATGTTTATGCTGTCCGAATCGTGCATCTTAAGATATTGTATTTGATTAAGGATACAACTTGTGCCTTTTGATCATCAGGTCAAACATCCTCTGGTTTATTTTGCACACCAATGCCGAATACATGCTGCAACTTTTGATCCCGACTCAGCTTTTGGAATTGGCCGACATCCTACTGAAGGAAATGGAATGCATTGATATGTGTGGTATAGCCGTCTGTAGGACTGAACAAATGTCCTCACAGGACCTCCTCCGTTGAGCTTGTGTCCTACTGCCTGAATGTGTGTTTGTTTCACTGTTTACATCCTTTCTTTTTGGTCATTGCTTTAACCGCGGTGCCCTGCTCTGCCCTCCACAAAGGCACTCATTCGTCCATGTCAGCTCAGCGTAGGCCCACGACTTGAGGAAACCCCCTCAGAGCATTTCTTTATCTGAATGTGTTAGCAGTAGGAGCATCTTTATTTAAAGTGGAGCCTCAGTAGACCCACTGTCAAACACAGTGAGAGGCAGACTTTACGTGATATGTGAGCTTCTCACAGAGGCCGGCAGATGTTTACCCGTCACCTTGGACATTCGTAATAAACCCAACTGCTAGAAATATTAGTTAAAAGAAGTCAATGGCTCCCTCGGTCATGCACAGGCACATGTACTTCTACAATATACTGTATGTGTCTTGATCAATACCGATCGCTCCTCTGCTCAGTTAATGATAATCACCACCTAGCACGATAGAGATAAACATAAGGACTAGAACAAATCCCCCAAGTCAGCAAAGTTGTAGGAATGCAGGGCTGCACAATTAAGTGATGTCACACCTAAAGGCGGTTCAAATGGCCTAGTGTGAGTACACCCTGAGACTTGAACTGAACTGAATGAATGAGCTGAACATAAAACTTAATCTAAAACCCTCTCAAAATTTCACCAATCCTCTCATGAACGCAAGTGTATTGGGGCTTTCTTTTTCTCTCTCTCGTTTTCCCTCCTTTTTGTTTTGCAGCGAAGCTGCAGCAAATATTGTCCACTGGGAATGCTCACATATTCTGTAGCTATGGTTTAAACATGAGCAATATTACATTCTCCTTGATGCCTACCATATTGCTATCCTGCTCTGCTTCGCCCAGATTGAGTGTGGCCTTGTTTTAAAAATCATATATTACACCTGTAGACGATGTGATTCTAACCACGCATTTGCTCTCCCTCAACTGTTCCAAGCGCAATTCATACTGTACACTATGTAGACAAACATATTGGGATAATGAAATATGGTCTACTGGAAAATAGTAGAAAACATTAGGTTGTTCCCTCTTTTTGTCTAGATGACCATTTAAAGACCGAACTTAAATAGCTTGGTTAGCTGGTTTACCTCAGAGCTCTATGCATACTAGTCAAGTTCCTCCACACCAAACTCGGCCGAGCCTTGCTGTGTGCACTGGGGTTCAGTCATGCTAGAAAAGTAAAGTGGCCTTCTCCAAACTGTTCCAACATTGTTGGAAGCATGAAAATGCTCTGAATAAAATCATTCAAATTAAGAGGCACTAAGTGGTCAAGACCAACCCCTGACTGATGAATAAATGTCCCAATATTTATGTTCATAGAGTATTTGTCAGGAGCCATGTCTGTTCTAATGTGAGTGACTGTCAGCTGAGTGATGAGCCAATTTAGCTTAGCTGCCGTGGTAGTCTGATTACTGGAGCTTACTGCAACGATATGGTCTAATTCAACTGTAATGAGCATGACTGAGGAGGCTGGCATGACTCACTTTAAAGCCCTCATTCAAAGATGAGTTCATTCTCTACAGTTTTTAGATGTACGCCAACCCAATACAGACTCATTGTTCCTCTACTCAAATGTCTGTTATTTTCCTAACACAGTGACTCATGAAGAAGGGCAGTAACCACTATACGAAATGGTGAAACAATGCTTGGAAAATGTGACCCGGAGCTTTATAAAAAGCAAGCAAACATTAATACTGTCTGTGCACACTGAGGCAAAGTTAGGTGAACTCTTTTCATTTTGCAATAATCACATTTCTTGCTGCTTTGTAGTCCATGTCACAAGCTGTATTTAATTGAATAGTTGATGCACCTTATTAAGAATAATGGTAAGACTTTATTTTTCTTGCTTTTGAGAACTTGTTTTATTGTAGTATACAGCATGTAAAAAGAACTGCAGGCTTTCCGTGGGGGGAAAAAAAAAAAAGCAGCTCATCTCCATTTTTATGCCAGACTGCTGTGTAATAAAGTTGAATCAGCGCTGGCCAATATCCTATGCGGTTCCTCAGAAATCCATATATAACAGTGCACAGCAGTGCACAAATATTGAAACAAGGTTTAATTTCCTTATCCATTCCTGTGTACTTACGCTCACCTCTCTGTGCCACAAAGACGATTGGAAGAGACCTGTATAGTCAGCAGATCAGCAGATGGTGCAGCTTTTGACAAGTTTGGTGCGCCACCAGTTTACATTAGCTATTGTCTACAAATCAGATTGGCCAATGGAACGAAGTGACTGTATTGGCAGTTAGTCATAGGCTTACCCAGATTGCCTTATTTGGTGTAGAAGTAGAGATTGTTTGTGAATATATTTTGTTGACCTCACAGTCTGCTACCTTCAAAATCAATCCCTAAAGCACGACTGAAAAGGCTTGCAAATGAAACACAGCTTGAAAATGTAGGACAGCTATAAAAAAGAACAATGCTTACTGAATAAATGAACGAGAAGCAGTCTTCAGTAGTTCATGTGGATTGACTGTTCCTATAATGAGTATTGGAGCGCTGATTTGCAAATACAAAAAGCTTGAAAAGAGATTACAGAGGTTGCTTAGTTTACCCGCTTACGACATTTCAAGGATAAGAACTGCGTGGCGAAAGTATACGTCATCTCGTGCGAGCGACAAGAAGGAACGCTCCGTTACATGTTAGCATTGGTTAGTGAAACTACGTATGTACAAATCTGAGTTACTTTAACTTGCCGCCATGGGAACGGAACTCTTACGTACACCACAGAGCCCATGCACAGTGATTTTGGTTCTATGTGGGTCTCTATCTCAAGGAAAAATTAAATAATGTACATATTAAAAGTTCTGCCAGAACGATGGAATGTAGTACGTGTTAAGCATGTCTGCCTCGTAGACAAAGATTCTAGGTTTAAATCTCGTCTTGATCTTTGAAGATTTTGCATGTTAAGTAGTTTAAATAGACCCTCTAAATGTGTAAGTGTTAATTGTTATCTGTCTAGTCATCAGTCCAGGGAGTACCATGCCTCTTGCACACGGTCACCTGGGATTCCTTGTGACCCTGAATAGAACAATTTTTGTATTATTTTTTTCTTCGAATTTATGATGATGTGGATGGGCTTATTATATTGTAACTGGTGCTTATCCAAAGATGGTCGGGTGAAATGTTCGGTATTTTAACGTGAATCTTCTTCTTCTTTTCCTTTCGGCTTGTCCCGTGAGGGGTCGCCACAGCGCGTCATCCTTTTCCATGTAAGCCTATCTCCTGCATCCTCCTCTCTAACACCAACTGCCCTCATGTCTTCCCTCACGACATCCATCAAGCTTCTCTTTGGTCTTCCTCTAGCTCTCTTGCCTGGCAGTTCCATCCTCATCATCCTTGTACCAATATACTCACTATTTCTCCTCTGGACGTGTCCAAACCATTGAAGTCTGCTCTCTCTAACTTTGTCTCCAAAACATCGAACCTTGGCTGTCCCTCTGATGAGCTCATTTCTAATTTTATCCAACCTGGTCACTCCAAGAGCGAACCTCAACATCTTCATCTCCGCCACCTCCAGCTCTGCTTCCTGTTGTCTCTTCAGTGCCACTGTCTCTAATCCGTACATCATGGCTGGCCTCACCACTGTTTTATAAACTTTTCCCTTCATCCTAGCAGAGAGACTTCTGTCACATAACACACCTGACACCTTCCTCCACCCATTCCAACCTGCTTGGACCCGTTTCTTCACTTCCTGACCACACTCACCATTGCTCTGGACGGTTGACCCCAAGTATTTAAAGTCCTCCACCCTTGCTATCTCTTCTCCCTGTAGCCTCATTCTTCCCCCACCACCCCTCTCATTCATGCACATATATTCTGTTTTACTTCGGCTAATCTTCATTCCTCTTCTTTCCAGTGCATGCCTCCATCTTTCTAACTGTTCCTCCAGCTGCTCCCTGCTTTCACTGCAGATCACAATGTCATCTGCAAACATCATGGTCCACGGGGATTCCAGTCTAACCTCATCTGTTAGCCTATCCATCACCACTGCAAAAAGGAAGGGGCTCAAGGCTGATCCCTGATGCAGTCCCACGTCCACCTTAAATTCTTCTGTCACACCTACAGCACACCTCACCGCTGTTCTGCTGCCCTCGTACATGTCCTGTATTATTCTAACATACTTCTCTACCACTCCAGACTTCCGCATGTAGTACCACAGTTCCTCTCTGGGTACTCTGTCATAGGCTTTCTCTAGAGCTACAAAGACACAATGTAGCTCCTTCTGACCTTCTCTGTACTTTTCCATCAACATCCTCAAGGCAAATAATGCATCTGTGGTATTCTTTCTAGGCATGAAACCATACTGTTGCTCGCAAATACTCACTTCTGTCCTGAGTCTAGCCTCCACTACTCTTTCCCATAACTTCATTGTGTGGCTCATCAACTTTATTCCTCTATAGTTCCCACAGCTCTTCACATCACCCTTGTTCTTAAAAATGGGCACCAGTACACTTTTCCTCCATTCCTCAGGCATCTTCTCACGCACTAGAATTCTATTGAACAAGCTGGTCAAAAACTCCGCAGCCACCTCTCCTAGATGCTTCCATACCTGCACAGGAATGTCATCAGGACCAACTGCCTTTCCATTTTTCATCCTCTTTAATGCATTTCTAACTTCCCCCTTACTAATCATTGCCACTTCCTGGTCCACCACACTTGCCTCTTCTACTCTCCCTTCTCTATCATTTTCCTCATTCATCAACTCCTCGAGATATTCTTTCCATCTACCTAGCACACTGCTGGCACCAGTCAACATATTTCCATCTCTATCCTTAATCACCCTAACCTGCTGCACATCCTTCCCATCTCTATCCCTCTGTCTGGCCAGCCTGTATAGATCCTTTTCTCCTTCTTTAGTGTCCAACCTGCCATACATGTCATCATATGCCTCTTGTTTGGCCTTTGCCCTGTGTCGCATCTCAATGTATTCCTTTCGCCTCTCCTCGGTCCTCTCAGTGTCCCACTTCTTCTTAGCTAACCTTTTTCCTTGTATGATTTCCTGTACTGTGAGGTTCCACCACCAAGTTTCCTTCTCTCCTTTCCTGCCAGAAGATACACCAAGTACTCTCCTGCCTGCCTCTCTGATCACCTTGGCTGCAGTGGAATACTGTAGGTTATTCACTGGTTGAAAATCAGTCCCTTTTGTGGTTTTAGCCCCCAACAGATATTCCGTATAATCAAAGGCTGCAAGGCCTTAGCTACGTTAGTGGAGGCAACACCAAAGCATTTCAAAGGAGAGGAGGAAATCACGGCCTTGTGGGAATCCCTGGGCTTTTCATGTAACCTAATTAGTCCTGCATTTACCTCAAAGGCTTTCTCTTTAGCCAAGTCCCCAGGGTGGTCTCCATATTCATATTTACCATGTAGCTCCCCTTTCTCTTGAGATAAGACATTGCTTAGTGATTTCGGGGCCTTTACACAAGCACATTTTTTTCCAAAATGAATACGAATGTTGTCACTGACCATTTACTGATGTTACACCAGAGTTTTGGAGTCACAAATATTTGAGAACGGTTTCAAAGTAGAATTTTGTCTAAAAGGAAGCATTGCAACTTCCATGTTGCTGTTAAATTTTGTTTTTTGTTTTTCCTGCCACTGTTAAGTCCTGCCTACCAAAAAACCCAGTGGCCTTGATGGAAAGTTCACTTTAAAATGGCCACTATTGTTAAAAAAAAAAAAAAAAAGTTAAAACAGGAAGTGAGACCTCAATGTGACTTCTATTACATAGGTCCCATCAGAAGGTGAATTTTCCAAAGCATTGAAATGTACAGTATGTCTTGAGCGCCGCAGTGTTTTTCTGCAATCATACCCTATAAAACGACCCTATAATCCATTAGCGCTACAGTGGGCTGCCTTTACGGTACATTAGTTTGTTTCCTCACTGTAGGCTGTTGTTCTTCTGGGTGCATGCTACAGTAAAGAAGCATGTTCCTCCCTGCGGCATCCAATTACCAGTATACATTTTTGTGGCTTCATTTTTATTTTATTTTATTGACTTTCCACTGTAAAGTTGATTGCATTGGCTTTCAACAGAGCCTCCATTTTCGTTTGATTGAGTTTTTCAAATCCAAGAGGGGATTATTTATTTATTTTTACAGACAAAGCAGACATTGATTTTCTGTTGTATTTGTTTTCTGTTCGGCTCTGTTTTATTCCTACTCTGTTTGCTGGATGTGTTTTTTCTTTTGTTTTGATAAATTTCTTGTCATTTTGATTAAAAGACAGTCGGCTGAGGTGTTCACTACTCACCGTGAAGAATTATTATTATTATTTCTTTCTTACAATAGCAAATGCTTGTGGTTGTGTAATCTACTGGTAATGACATGAAAATATCTTTAATTTCTAATTATATAGAGAGTGAAAATTATCCTGCTTTATTGTCTCAATATGAAGCCATGTTACTATTAATTGATCCATAACTTAGATTTTAAAAATTTCAATTGAAGCGGTTGGAAAATGGAAAGTGAGATTGTTTTCAGTCCAACATCCCCTTTACTGTATGTGTTTCAATGAAAGTGATGAAGAGTGAGGAAGGCTCAATGGGGGCTGCAAAATATTGTTGACTGGGTCTGTTGCCAGTGCTGCTTTTATTGTCTCCAACCAGTGTATCACATAACCTACTTCTCTGGGTTCACAGATTGTGGAGGGACCAAACCCTTGCACACATACAGTATGCAAACTCACACTGCTTGGGCTGGTTGGACCAGAGGGCTCGTCTCTGAGCTGCCAGTCGAACGGGGGCGAGAGGGTTCTGTGTACGCTAATTAAATGCGTTTAACCCAAGGTCATCAACTGAGAAAAGAGGAGGAATAAAAGCCTCGAGAGATGTCCAGACTTCAGACAAAATCACGACAGAGAGACCGAGGAAGGAGAAAAGATGCAAAGCAAGGAGCAGAGGAGCAGAGCAGATTGACAGGGTTGGAGGGGTAGGAGAGGCCTGAACCATGTTGTAAATGTTTTATACGGGTCCTTTGAACTACTCTGAGTGAAGGAAGGCGAGTGGTGTATGTGCAAATCTCAGTAGAAATCCAGGCCCTCTTCCACAGATGAACCAGTTGACTTTGAGGATGAGAGACAGCATTGATGACCACACAGATACAGTACCTTGAAATGGTTTCTGTCAGAGGGGCTCTATACTGGACATAATTATGCTAGTCTTTTACTTGCGTGTACATGTAATGTTACGCCATTATCTACAGAAATGTCCATTTTGAAAATCTTTTCACATGTATTTATCATACTACATAAAGCGTGACGAACATGAATACTTTTGAGTCGCGTGTGATATTGTTTTCAAACTACTAGATGCATTAATTTGAGGAAAATTTGGAAGAGAGGGATGAGTAGCTTAAGGAAGAGAAAATGGTGAGTAGTTGTTAAGATAATGAACTAAAAAGTTGCCTCGTTCATGCGTGTTGTTGTAATTGTTGTTGTTGCGTGTTGTTGTAATTGTTGGGAGGAATCAGTCACCGTGTACTAGAGAGTGGTTTTAAAATGTGATGCCGTTGTTATGAGTAGCACAACCATTAGCATTTATCGCTCTGGTAATTTGAATCTCAGCTTGTGGTAAATCCATTACTGTGCGATTAAATGGCTTTGCACTCTTTAAATTGTTTTATTGAGACGGGGGTGGTCTCTACATGGGACATTGAGATGTTTCCCGAGAGAGAGTGGACTTGTGTGTGAAGTTATGTAAGCATAATGTGCTTTTATGTTTTTAACTAAGACAAGGTGTAGTGTGTGTGCTGACTAGCCTGAGCACTAAGGGTCTGATTTACTAAAGGTTTGCGTGTATGAAAACAAGCGCAAACTTAATTGCCCACGCAAACCGATCTAACCAGGCGCACCCAAGATTGCGTTTTCTGATTTGCACAAAATTGCCACACAGTTCATTTTCTGCGTTTTGGATGGAGTTTATGCAGATGGCTTTTGCAGACGCTAAGTATTTGTTTCTAGCCGAATTGCGGTGGCCATCTTTAAATACTGTGTCTGAAAGGCAGGGCATCGCTGTACATATCCATGACGAGTAGGCACAGGCAAAATCAGTGGCGACAGGGAGAATGTATCTTTTCAGATTGTGTAAACATTTTTGAAATGCCAGAAATGAAAATTATCACGACATATCTATTCAGCGTTGCAATTTTAGAGATTCTGAATGATTTAAGGGCTGACTTGTAGCCAGTCACAAGAAGGAGTCATGCCATATAACCTATTACAAAACTCCATTCAACTCTGCATTTCCTTGCATCTACATGGGTCATTTCAGCGCACTGTGACAATGGGTGCTGTCCTCTCCCAAAGCAGTTTTCCGGGTATGCTGTCCCATGTTTTAAACACAGTGTTATGCAGAATGGCCGTACACATCCAACTGCCACATACTCAGGGTGATTGAATCAACAAATTGCTTTTATTGCATTGCTTTTATGCAGTTGCTGGCTTCCCCCAATTTATCAGTGCTAGATTCAATAGATTATTTTCTGTCACTCAGTAATATGTTTCTTTACCTCTTCCAATTCCATTATTTCAAACTTAATTTTGCAGTTGCAATACTCCCCCAAAATTTCCAAGGTGAAAACTATCAGCGCTACCTAAAGTGCAAAACCCTGTTTTAAATACAGTGGTCTTCACCACTTGTACACCTGTTGCCAACAGCACAAGCAATCTGTTCGAGTGAATGAACAGGCAATTCAGCGCCCGCCGCCCACTATTTAGAATCTTAGTAAATCAGACACTCAGTTTATATCTATGAAACAGCACTGGCTGTGTGTATGCTTCTGACTCATTTGCTAGAATGAGGTCCATTTGGTGCGGATGGTTGGTGCAGCAGCAATAGTGGTTGGATTGTTATGGCTTTGGGGAAGGGGTGACGCTTGCCCGGCGTCTCAGTGGAGAGACATGCTTAGATTGGAGATTCAGAGATTCTAAAAGTGCTTAGATAAGAGGGATGCATTTCTGCGTGCCTGCAAACAAAGTTGTTCATCTCTTTTATTTTACGTTATTTTGTACCTTTTGTGTTCTCTCTCCACTCCTCATTTCACATTTTAACATTGATCAGACATTGATATGATGTATTTATTACAAAAATCTCCCCATGTTACTCTTCAGGGAAGAAGAAGGTTTCTCAAGGCAAAAGCGAATCATGCGAAAAAACATTTGTCTTAATCTATTGGTGCATGACATTATGTATGCCCTTTCCACATTTAGAGGAGACTGGGCTTTCTCCTGCTGGATTTCTGTTAATACCATGTGCAAACTCAGATCGGAAGGATGGTGAAGATTGGATTTTATTTATATTCTCCCACATAACATTTTTTATGTTTTCAGGAACAACCACATCATCTATTCTTCACTATAGTTTTACTTTCTATGTCCTCATTCCATTTCTAAAACTGCAAAAATCTCTACAGAGGAAACCCCCCAAAATAGAGAGAGATGCAATAAAAAGGAAGATGGAACGATCCATCCATCCATTTTCTACACTGCTTAGCCTCACTAGGGTCGCGGGTATGCTGGAGCCTATCCCAGCTATCTTCGATCAAATCCAGTAATAATCAGGGAGGAACATGAAAGAATGTCAACCAGGTCAGATACAATGTACAGTATCATGGTTTGCTTTTTAGAGTTGAGCTGGTGATTGTGACCAAGATTTGTCTCATATTAGGTTCAGGGTTAGGGTTTGCTTAAATGAATGACACGCTAGTCTTTGAAAGAATAAAAATAATAATAATAATAATAATAATCTAGTGTATACTTAATTAGCTACATCCGTAAATCTGCTTTTTCAGACTTTAATGGATTTACGTTGTTGGTTGAAAGTCATTGAGCAATTACAAACTAAATTTTGCTGCTCTTTTAGGCAATAGAGAGATAAAATGATCTCCTGTTTTGTTTTGTTTTTTACTCTGTTGGAATTATGGTTGTTTGTTACTGAGCAAAACAAATGAACATAGCACAATTCCAAAAAAACATACCAAATATATAGTTTGTTCTACCGATTTCAAAATTACACATGCTGAAATAACACGTGTTGAAGTTGTTGGTTTCTTGTTTTTGTAGACAAAATCATGATTATGCTTTAGTTTTGTTTTTTTCAATAAATATTAAGTGTGACACCCAAGTACTGTTAAAAAGATGTGTGCATGGATACTTCATGTGGATGCTGCTAGTAAGTACTTAGTAGCATACTGTAAGTAGGTCACAAATACTCCATCACCGCATGTTCCTGGGCGTATGTAAATGAACTTTGCTGTGGCACTTTTTTGATGTGTTTGGGCAATTTGCCAGATTCAACTGGAGAATAAGTTGGAATCTTGTCACAGTTGTTGGCTGCGCTTTGAATAACGTCTCTTAAATTTGTACCCTCATGATGATAATATGACATGTTTTGGTTGAGTAAAAACAGTGGCTGTCCTTAACATAATGGGTTAAGAGAAATTCCCCACAGCAATAGAGATCGGCTTTGACAGAACAACCAAGCAACTTGCGTGCATCAATCTTTGTAGCGGTCTTGTTTAAATATACTTTACAGCAAAACCACAAAAGTCGTATGTCCCTGAGGTTGTATTGTGCAGTTGCTTCAGACTTTGAACCTCTGTCATGAATAACGCCGTTAGATCTCATAAAACATTAGTTCCGCAAACATCAAAGCATAAACTAGCATCGCTGGTATCGGGCAGAATGCTCGTACCTCCAGAGCATCACTTTTCAGGACACCAAACAAACAGTACAGTTGTTGAACTATTAACATTGCATCGTCAAAGAGAGCAAGCCATTTTCAACACTTTAGATTGGTCAGTGATTCGTAAAAATAATACACGCACATTGGGATTCGGGGCTGACCAATAGTATACATTTGTGAAAAAATATACAATTTTGACGTAGGATGTTTTGGCCCGACGCCAGTGGCACTTTAGCTTTTTTTTTCTTGCTATTTTAACAAACTTCAACAAGCTGTGTTAAGAGAACATCATAAGCATATATAAGATAACAAAATTGCCAAGGAGTTGTTAAATGTTTTGCAGTGGTGCCAATTTGACAGCAGACTAACAAATGATTACCTAATTATTGTGGCTTAATTAGTTAATTATTTCTATTCATTCCTATGGAAGTCATAGTCTCGCAGCAAATTGTGTTAAACCGTAAGATAAACATGCACTGTGCAAATTAAGCCCGTTGCAGGGCAGATTCCGAGATTCATTTTTATACTGGGCTGCTTTCAAGTCTGGTCAGGCTTTATTAGCCGTCATGTTCAGCTCCTGAGTGTTCGTCCGACCATCGGATTCATTTTTGGCATATCAGATGATATCTCGTACCATGGAAGCAGAGTTTCTACTAGCCTGTTTTCGCTTCACTGTGCTTGCGCAAAGTAGGTGAGGTGTTGTGTATCTGCAGTATATGCGCATATAGGTCTCTTTTTGAGTTTCTGGGACAGATGAAGGCACACACAGTTAAAATAAGCACATTGGTTTGTTGCTAGCGTTAAAACTTAGCAGCTGAAGGAAGCTGATGTTGTCATTGTATAAACAATTTTTTTGCAACCTTGTCTGACTTTCTAAGCAGTGAGGGACAAAAAATACATTCAACTTCTGAGAATCCATCCTTTCTTTTTAAGGCCACACTCATTTGTTGTCTTTAAGCCCAACAACAAATGAAGCGCCTGCTTTTTAATCTCACAGACGTGTCATGATTTTAGGCTCGGCTGCCTCCCAGACAGCAAATGGCAGTGTTTATTTGATGCTTCCATATGAAAGAGAGAATACTTTACACTGCACCTTGAATACGTTGCTTTTTGTTTTGTGGGTACTCCACATGAGCCATATCTTTTAGTCGACTTACATTGTTTCTTGCTCTTCCATTGCATTCTCTTATAATGGAGGCTCTTGCTATTGATGTGTGTCCTTTGCTGAATCTGTCAGGAGGGATTTTAGTGTTGAGTCCCTAACAGAAATGCTGTACTACATGCAGCAACAAGCCCAGTTAGTTGTTACTTTTAGCTCTTTTTCAGCCACAAGGTCATCTCTGCTGGAGCTGTCTCTCAACCACTGCTTGTTATTGTCAGCGCAAAAAGGATTTCTCAGAATTATCCTATTATATGCGGCCCTGAAATAGACATTATCTCAAGCAATGGGGTCTTTTATTCAAGTACTACTCTGAATCTTGGCCAGAGGGCTGATATACAAGTGAAGTCAAGTTGTTTATGAGCTTAGAAGTGTGATTCATGTTTAAGAGCATTACGTTGCATGTTAAGTGGCTTGGAAAATAGCCCTCAGTGTGCAGGAATCCTCTCGTCTTTTGAATGACCTTGTGGCTCGAAGGTGTTCCTTCTACAGGTTTCTAAATGACACAAAAGTGTTTCCTTTATTTCATTATTACACCTTTCTCAGCTTCACTGCACATAGACCTGGTTATCTTTTCTCAGCTTGTAACTTGAGATTTTTGTCTCTTTTTGCTTGTCCTTGACTCTTTTTCTTGCCTATCCCACGATGTTCAAGCCACAGTTCCCACAAGCCCCGGGGCCACAGCTGTAGCTGCTCCGTCTCTCTCCCTGACCTCCCGGCGTTGTGCCGCAGAACAGCTGTTCCCTTTACACATACACACACACAGACACGCAAAAGAGACACACATGCACCAGCCAAGTGCTGCGCTCAGAGGGAGGCCTGCAGGGTTCATTACCACATACACAAACACACACAAGCATATGTGGTCTGACACGAACATGAAATTTCACCACTTATCTCTCACGAACAGAGATGCTCATTATGTTGCATGTTATTGTAACCCCGACACAAACTCGTGCAACGACATCACTCTGGTTGCACCTTGACCCAGACAGCAAACACACAGTCGGACATCCCCAGCCACCCAGACTCGAAGTCTCCTGCTGAAAAGTCGAGCCCTCCCTTTTGTTCTATGGGGTTGGGACCAGGGTGACCTTTGACCTATGCGCCATGACCCCATACAGCTTTGGAGCCTCAGTTCAGTCATTTGAGACCACCTTCGTCCATCAGTGGTGTGTCATATGATCAACATGCAGCAGTTGCAGCCGCAGGGGGCTATTTGTGCCAGTGACATCATGGCGCTATACACAAAGGAATGTGGATGGTCTCACAAACACACATGCACACACACACATAAATCCGGTAATGTATTTTAAAATGCATGTCCATATTAAATGGATTTTTCCTTTCAATGAGCTGTGCAACGTAAGAAGCATTTTTTTCTTGTCCTTTCAACCCTTATTTGGGGTCGTTATCATGGCTGAGACATTCAACATTATTTTTACAAAACAGATGGCATGCATTCAGGTGTCTAGCCAAAGCTCAGTAGAAACCATTGTAAATGGAACTCCAATACTGACTCATGTTTTCGTAGTCACTAGGAGAGTATTGGACTCATTTAGCTCAATCACATAATGCTTTGACTTTCTAATCCCATTAACATTTGCAAATAGTGCCTAGCAGGTAGTCTTCCAGAGAGCCTTGGGATGTTTTTCTTTGAAGACGATGACCAGCTGCGACCAAAAACAGCATATGCAAAGCAAGGATGCATGTGGTCATTGTCACCAGTTCATCAATACAAATGAGGCTACTAATGGGATCCATTTCTGCGCCATCCACGATAAACAGTTAAATGTGGATGCCACATTCCAGCCACCTTTCCTATTAAAACAAATTTTTATTTTTTACAGTACCACTCCTAATACTGGTCACCAGAGGGTACGGTAGGCAATAATAATGGTATAGCAATAAAATCTTGTATTCTGATACCACCGCATCCCGTCTTTTACGATCACTGGGTTTTATCTTGACAACTCATAAACGCGACCGGATACACTGGTTACCATGGCGCCCACATCGCGACACATTTATTATAAGAACAAAATGGGGAAAAACGTGTGCTGGTGGTCACCGGTGCTCGGGAGATTACGTACATTTAAGGCTTGCTTGTGGTATGTTCACATACTTATAATACGATACCGCTCGCAAGCAGGCAACAAAACGTTATGTAGCCTAGCAAGCCTGTCTGTCACTATGCCTCACTGGCATAAATAGAGGAACAAAGATACATTATTACTTGTAAATTAACAATTTTTTTGAGCAGTTAGTAAAATTTGATAATTTCCCACGGCATCCCTGAAGATTGCTCATGCCAGACTAATGTGCCACGGCACACTGTTTGGGAATCACTGGATTAGAGAACAAATACTTTAAGATTCTCAGTATACAGTACACAAGTATATACAGTAAATTAACAAGTCATTTAAATAGACACATTGCTCTATCTTGTCATTGGATCGGTGATCAATGATTGTTTGTTTTTTTTAACTCGCTGATTGGTGAACGGCCCCAAGAATCGTGATCGTGTGAAGCCTAGTTTTATCATCGTAGTAGATATTTTTTGTCTTCTTTCCCAATGCACCGTATTAAATTCCAAAATGCAGCCGTCCTGCCAGCACTGGCCCACCACACATACACACACACACACGCGAACATGACACGTCACAGTTCAGCACTGACAACAGCAACATGAGAGTGCCCTGCACACAAATAAGCCGATAAATACAGAAACACACAAAGAGACCGAAACCTGCATTGGAGTGTTGGCTGAATTTAAATGTAGACCTCCAGCTGACACCTATTTATGATTTATGAGAAGGTCCAGGTTAAGTTTTTGCCTTTTTAGTACATCCAGTGTGAGAAGTTTGAAGAGCCCATCAATATTTGACGTGTCTCTTGAATATGTTTGCATAATTGATACAAAAATCTAAATTGAATCATAATTGCATCATAGAAGACATTCTGTTCTCTTTCTTTCCCATTATTTTTCCTGTCCTTTTTGTCTCTCTCTCCCCATGATACTTGTCTCTCATACCCCATCCTCGTGATTTTCTGTCACACACACATACACACACACACACACACTCCCTCTTCACACACATGCTCACAGATGGGTGCCGACAGACAATCAGTGTGATCTCTGGGTATGAGTGACACATGGTACTGATGAACCCATTGGGTACCCTATCGCTTTGCTTGCCTCTCTGCCTCTGATTGACAGCTGTACCTCCTCCCCCCTTTCTATGCACTCTGTTGAAGACACACAGAAACACACAAACCCCGGCAGCCCAAACGGCCTCCAACTGGATGATGCTTCCCGGTGTCACATGAGGTTGACATACTTTCTGTATAATACTGATCTGGAACTCAAATGTATGCACAATAAAGATTATGAAGGACTGACAAACATGGCTTCGGGGTGCGGGGGAGGGGGTCACTCAATTTAGCATTTTGTTAATGCCCTGACTTCGACAGGAAGAGATGCAATGAATATGTTTTCAGCAGCCGTTAGGCAGAACCTCAGAGATTTCGGCCATTTTGTTTCTCTGGACTACAATCTTGCTAAATTTTTTCATAGTCTATCAGGGTATCCATAATTGACCTGAGAGGGGAAGGGGCTGCTGAGTCCTGGAAGCTCAAAGGGGCATTACGATTCTGCCCAGGGTCTACCACGAATGCCAGTTTATTCCCTCCTGTCCCTTCATGTTCTGGTACCTCATGTTTCTACCATTCTGAACAAGGTTTGGCACGTTTTTCATGATCTGTCAAGGCTTTTTACAGATGAAATGTGGACGGCGGGGAGCTTTGGTGCATGTTTGTAGAAAAGGCAGACTCGAGGGACTCGTTATCAAACGTGACGAAACATGACTTGCACAGTCCAAAAACATGCTTGTTGGGTTAGCTGAAGATTCTTCTTCTTCTTCTCTCTTTTAAGTGTGTGTCTCTTTGTGTCAGCATTATGTCCGGTTTCGACATCTCAGTGAAGTCGAGGTACATTGGTTTGCTCCGAGTCTTCAAGTGGCATTCCTAGTCAGAAGGCAAACATTTCCCACTGCTTGCTTTTCTGTAACACAACATTACTGTTTGTTCTACACATGATAAATGTAACTCAAAACTTTAGAAGCCTCTATTTGTCAGCTGTGTGATTGACACGTGATATGCTCCAGTGATTCTGCACTGGTTAAATAGTTGCTGAATGAGGAGGATGGGTTGCTTTCAACTCCTGAAATAGTCTTGTCCTATTACAGACGTTGAATTCTAGCAATACAGCATTACAAAGAGGAAATGGTGAGAAATTACAGGCCATGAGATCTCAGACACTGCGGTGGATAGGTTTTCTGTTTCTTTCCATACAGAGAGACCCAGCTGGCTGTGGGACACGATTACATTTTGATTTGAAGAGTCTTCAGAGGGAATACATTAGAATGTGTTAGCAGACAGGAAATTAAAGGTGATTAAGTTGCTGCTCACCTATTGGCACAGATCTCAACCATTGTTTGCCTGCAGATGGGGCTTTTGCAATGGTCTTTTGTACTGTATGTCATGTCATGTGAAAAGTGAAATTTGGGTCATTGTGTGTTACGGCATGCTGGTATCTTTGTAAGTGTGTGTGGAAGGAGGGGGTCGACCGCAAAGTGTGTAATATTCAGACCTTTCAAGATTTTACATACATGATATACAGTAATTGTGGAAGGAATTAAGGTGTGTCTGTGTCCGTTTTTGTTTGCGTGTATCATTCTCAGTGTGAGGGCATTGAAAATGAGCATTAACTTGTGTTTCCATGGATAAAAATGAGCTCAAGTTCAGTCTCAGATTAGGATGAATTTGGTTTGCACAGGTATGTGCAGGTATTGTGTGTCCTAGATGAAAGGACACTGCATCCAGGGTGTCCGCCAGCGTCCCTGTTTTCCGTGGCTCTGATGACAAAATGTGTCAATGTTTTAAAAGAGGACACTGCAGAACATGCGCTGACATGTCTGAATCTGAAATGCCTCACACTTTTGGACAAGCAGACAATCACACACGAGTGCACAAAACTAACAGGCACAGTGCGGCATCCTGAGGGCCATCTGGATGTGCGGCACAAGAAGGCACAGCTGGTCCCCAGCGAACATCCGCTGAGCCCGGACACTTTATCTGCAAGATCACACAGCAAGGCGCCAATTACTGATTGAAGTGTGTTTGTGTCCATATACGTGTTTGAGTGTGAACTAATTGTTGATGTAGAGGAGCAGTCATCCCGCTACAGGCAAAAATAAATCCACCAAATCTTCCTGGATGTGTGTGTGGAGCACATGTCACCTACTTTGGAACTGACCTCATGTCTGTCCTTTGTGTGTGCAGTTTGGGACTCTTATGCTGTATTCCAGTCTGCTGGGAATTGAAATGGGAAATACATGTACTGTATCCAACTTGGATCTCATGAAGTCTGACGTTAAAAAAAATTTCCACTTCACAGTTTTCTGTAACGCAACATTATGTTCTGCTCAGACACTAAATGTAACTGAAAACTTGCCTCCATCCGTTGACAGTGGTATAAATGTGAAGGGACAAATTGAAAAGATTTCAAGGATGAAGCCATCAGAATGAATTAGTATCATGTCAGGAAGACTTCTTGTTATCAGGCTATTTGTACAATATTCAGGCTCACATCTGCAGTAGGACAGAATCAGTGTTAGTGACTGACTGGAGGGGAAAAGCAGCCTGCTGACTTCAACTGATTTAGTCTGTGTAAGTTGATAAGCCTGCTTGTATATGATCCCTTATGGGTGTGGGCGGACATGTTTTGTTTTTAATTTTTTATTTTTTTCATCTTACATGGCTTACAGCCACCACATGCAGCCTTACTTAGTGCCCAGCATTCAATTACTGCGCCATCTTTGAACATCTTTTCGATCTCATCCAGAGACTTGGACTGCCTGGGACTTTCCAGGAAGCATGTATCTACCTGTACGATAAATGAGATTGTCACAAGTCTTCATATTGTGGCAGCTGAGAGGGGAATTCTCCAAGGTACATACTGTAAGTTAAGATAGACAACAAGCTATGAGGGGGGAGAGAGAGAAATTTTACATGTTGGGATGTTCAGTAAAAATGGCCCCTGAAGTGAATGTCAGATCAAGTTCAACTCATGATGCATGAAACCACGTAGGAAAAATAATCCAAGATGATACCTTTAGCAATTCATAGGAATGTGACACACACATATTTATATATAAGTTTGTCTTTCAATTTGAAACAATTGTGTTCTATTTATTGAGCAGCACTTGTGATGCCTGTTAGAATGCTACGGTAACATTTGTTTTAATGGATATTTCCCCTCGACTTTTTAGCCTTTTAATTGCGATGTCTTGTTGTTGACCTTTTGAGTTGCTAATAGCCAATATCAACACACTCTGCTTTGCATCTGTATGAGAGGGAGAATAGCAATAAAGCAAATCAAAAGCTTAAAATCATGTCTCTGTCCGTCACACTGAGCTGCAGTGAACGTGTTTAGAATCTGACCAAACGGGGTATAAGATGGTTAAGAGCTGCTGAACCATAAATTTCGTTTAGTCATCTGTGACCTGAACACCCAAAGCACCCCCCCCCCCCCCCCCCCCCCAAAAAAGAAAAAAGCATTCAGATGATTCAAATATTTATGTCTGCACTTCCATACACACATTACCCTACCTTGGCCTATTCATAAGTACTCATGGACATAATCAAATGCATGCCTAAAGCACACATTACCTCACACACAACACTGGTTATCTGTTGAGGACCAATATAAGAGCTACATTTAAAACAATGTTTTCCAAAGATGATCTTAGTTTTGATTGACACAGTCATGTAGGTATATTTGTCACTGTGTTAGCATTTACAGTGATCACTGAGGATCTAAAACATCACCAACATCAGACATAAAGGCAGAACTAAAAGTGTATTTTCAGCACAAGAATGAAGATTTTAAAGATATTGGCGGATGAGCAGTGAATTCAGACTCACTATTGATTAGAAGTGCTGTCATTGTAATAATCAGCCACTGACTGACTGCATTTAATCAAATTGATTTTTTTTTTTTTTTTTTAATTCTGATAGTCATTTCTTTTTAACCTATCCTGTTCAGATAAATTCTGATATTCATATTACTAAACTTCTAATTATATTCAGTATATATGCATGGACTTTCTTTAAACTAGCTGTGAAATGTGAAGTCTGAGTTTGGCAGATGTCTTGTAATGTGGGTGTAATCACATTTGGCTTGCATATGGATAGACAGCAGGGTTGTCATGGTCTGAGAACATCAATCCTATTTGGGTGGCCACGCAGAAGTCTTTGTCATGCTTACTGTAACTAGGATAAATAATGATTGTTAATGATGCCAGATTAAAGGTACCACAGAGGTCTTTGCAGTCATTGAATGCTGGTCATGTCTTAATCTTAATTACAGCGCAATCAATATCCAGTTGGTTCTGTTTCATGAAAATGCGGAATGCAAATTTTGTTGCTTGGGGCGGAGCTAGAGCATGCAATGAAGCGAGCGATGGCTTAAGTATTGCGGCCCCTCTAGCCAATATTTCTTTCAAAGTGATGAACAGAAAATCTAGCGACTTTTTGTCGTGTTATTGAAGACTTCTGGAGACTTTCTCCAGAGAAGAAAATGGTCACCCGTCTGGGTCCAGACTGCGAATGAGTAGTGTTTGAGGCAGCATTTCATCACCAAGCCAATTACATATTAAGTGGAGCGCTTTAAATTGCCAAACACGAAACCCCTTACCCCTGCGTCAAAAATTAAGCAGAACATTCAAGTGTGTCGCTGAGCAGAAGTTATTCCTGGTAGCACTGTTAGCTAATGTTAATCTGTCTATAGAGACCCAACTATTTATATACAAACAATTAACCATAATATAACCCCTTTAAGTATTAGTAAAAAGAAGAGGCCACTCATACTCATTTAAGTTTGTTAAATTCTGTGTCCTTAACACACAGATTGCATCGAGAAGTCTCTGGTGGATTGTCGTAGCTTGCAGGGCAGTGGATGAGATTCAAGGTAAAACAAAGAGAGAGTTTTTTTTTTCATAAGTGGCCCCAATAATCCATCGCAGCACACCAACATAATTAAAACTCACTATTTATATTTAAAGAAGCTTTCAAAAATACAAGAGGAGTGGTAAGACCAGACTTAGACCTCCAAAAGTGAATCAGGGTTTTTGATCCACTTGTTAGGAAGCCAATGTTTACACAACGAAGATCCATGTGAAAAAAAATTGCATTTCAAGGAATAAAGTAACACTTTGAAAAAAAAGTAAAATAAGAAACCCTAACAGTAGAAACTGTCCTCCTCCCTCCCACCTTTTATTTAAAAGCTCACTCAACCTGCACATCTGTTATAGTCCCATGGGAACACACAACAATATGCTTCAACTTCTATAATGAGTCTGAGGCTCGTTTCTAATTACTGCTGGAATCTGCTTTCTTGGTCTGTTTGGGAGTTATTTACGAGACAGATGTGCACATCTATGCCAAGATGACGTCTATCTTTATGAAGAACCTTTACAAGCTTTGGTATACAAATATGAAACTGATGAAATGCCCTCTTCTTCCAAACATGCACAGACCAACAGCTTTTCTGTCGAGATTTGTTTAGATTATAAAACCTCATGAGTTCACAATGAAGAAAATATGTCCATCGGTGGAAAGCACTCACATCTACACACATGCACAAACACTTTAGAGCAAATTAGGCAGAGAGCGAGTGGTCTGGTAGAGGGCGTTGTAGCGGACATGCACGCCGCAACTTTGAGGCGTCACAGAGACTCGTGACCACCTGAGAACTCCCACTCCTCCACGCTGCCCTGCTGTTAGACGTGACTAGGACAATGCCTGGTGTACGTCAAGTGGACCTTAACCTAATTAGCAGCTTCCCGTCAAATCTTGATTCCTGTCTTCAAAAGACTCCTTCCCCGACCAAAAGATTGGAGGGACACTTCCTTCAAGCGGACTATGTGGTTAATATTCACGTGAGGCGCCACCCACTGGTGTTGAGAGGAACTGCAAGCACAACTTGTGGACGTGCCTTTGATGTTTGTCACAGAAGATCAGATGTCTGTTTTTATACCTTGCAAACTGTAGAAATATTCCAAATGAATGCCTTGGTGTCTGTGTCCCCATTCTCACTTTGACAGGTCCTGTGCATGATTTTGGAAGCTTTTCATGATTTGAAATCAAACAGTACGAAACGTTGTATTGAACAATAAGCAACCCATCTGCCATGACCAAAGTTTAAACAATTGTTCTATGCGTGAGAGTACAAAGTTGGGAGTGTTTGAGATTATTATTTGAAAACCTATTTACTCAAATTTGTGGACAAGATTCAGGCTGGTGGACGTTGTCTTCTCCAAGTCGGCACTCCCTCTTCCTACGCCCCGCCCCTGGGGTATTTAACTCTAAACTCACACCTTTCTCAGTTGAGTGGTGTAGAGTTGAGCTGATTTGAGGCTTCTTTTTCCTTCTGTGCTGATAGCTTGCCAGCTGGGTGGCCTCTGGCCACCCCTCCGCCTTCTTTTGTTCCCTTTTTGTCCTCAGGCACCTTCAGGTGCCTCCACGTGCGCGAACGTTGCGGCGGGTTTTCGATCGAAGAAGTCGACCATGCGGCTCCTATCGCTTTCCCTAACCACGATCGGTCGGCGGGCCCTCAACGAGCAGCTGCTGGCATCCCTGACGGATCCCGCAAGCCTCTGAGGGCCAGAGCTCGGCTCGCCACCAGGTCAACCGGCAGGGAAGTTATGAGCGCATCCCAAATGGGACAACAACTTTTTCTTCCTACTTCTTTTTATTTTTGTGTATCTTCAACCGAACCTGCTTCTTTCCCGCTTGAGGTCCGGAGGAAGACCACCCCAAAGACCAGCTGATCAGTGTTCGTGAGTCGACACTGCAATCCTTACTATGATGTACAACATCATTGCGTGATAATTGTGGGGAAATTACTAGATTCATACAAAATCCCAACTTTGCATTCTCTCGCTCTGACTCAACGCATTAAACGCTCACACGCTCATTTAGTTTAGCCCAGCGACCACACACGAGGTTCTAATTTCCATTTTGGTACGCCTTATTTTCTTTCTTTCGTTTACCCTTCGTGTTATTTTCTTGTTGTTGTGTGATTCATTAAATATACCATAAAATTCCACTCATGGTTGTATTTTGTGTGTATTCTGAATTTAGGTAAACCTCTGTAACCTAGGACTCAAAATGTCATAGAGTGTAGCAACCTACAGATCATGAGACTGATTTAAGGTTTGTCGTCATTTCGCCTAAACTTAAACTTGAAAAATCTGACGTGGTGCCCTTTTCGATCCATTAATTTGAATTTTAACAATGAAATTAAACTTACGATAAACTGGAAGTAACGCAAACGTCGCTCCCGGCTTATTACTTTATCCTAAATTAATTACAATTGTTATTTCAAACATAATCGCTACAGCGTGATCTGTGCGAACATTCTTAATATGCAACAAATTGGATCTTTCTCTCCCCTGGCTGGGCACCACATTAGCTGGTGGCGGTTTTGAAGCAACAGGCGGTAATTAGCATCTGTTGGATACCCGTTGGCACCAGAAACAACTCGGCTCGCATATCAAATGTAGACCACCGTTTATTAAGTAAAGTGCTTTTTGAGATGTAATTCTCAATAAAAGATATAGATGCCATTGAAATTAAATTAAACTGCCATTAATCCGTTCCAGCCCCAGAAAACAACCTTTTTTTTCGGTACATGTCTTTACCAAAGAAAAGTACCATCGTATTGTAAAATGTAAATATAATAACATAATAAAAGACAATGTAAACAAATTGGTTTTATAGGAGTGTAATTAAACCCATAAAGGTCCCATACCATCAAAATCCAGTCCCCCCCCCCCCTCAGTTTTATGCGTACCATATATCAAAATGAGTCTGTGGCCTGGTTTAAGTTTGACATCTATGCAGTTTGTCGAGTCAAGGCGCCAAAACCGCTCGACTGTTGGTCTTAGTTGACGCCATGTGGTTGTTCTTCAGGACACATTCTAGTTACAGCTAAATTAACAGTGTCTCTTCTAGTTATAGTGAAGCAGTGCGCTCTATTGTGCATAATTTGATTGAATTAGCCAACAATCAATCCCACACAATTGACATAATGGTCAACAATTAATTAATTATTCAACCTATCTGTTATGATGTCCATCTCCCAAGCTTTTGTAGCATTGACTTGTAAATGAGTCATGCTGAACTGAAGACTCCTTTTGTTGCATACTAGTGAGTAAAAAAGAAAAGGTCAGTTAACACCTGCAGGGGAGAGTGGTAGTTTTTTTTCGACCGCGACGAGGCCTCAAGGACAAACACAGCAAAATAGCTGTTGTCACACAGCGCCGAAAATGTATCTGAAGTAAAACAAGGCTGACATCTTATTTTAAGTCGAAATCAACAGAATATGCGAGAGGAAAGAGGAAGGGAGCTGTGGGAGGCAGGAAGAAGATAAAGCCAAGGTGGATTTACACAGTAGGGCTCATCCTATTTTAGGCTTCCACCTGCAGCCTCACTTGGACCCAGCACATTCAAAACTCTCAGCACTCATAAAAAGAGCCTGTTCTCATTTGGCACAAACCTGGTGACACTGTCATGCACAGTGGTGATCAGGTGGACGAGTCCTGAAAAAGCCTGGTCTTAACCTGTAATTTGCTTTGTCAGTCATCATCCAAACTGCTGTGATTGGTTATGGAGACAGTAGGAAGTGAAGACATTTGTTTTGCAAATGGTTCAGTTTAATAGCATTTGCTTTCTAACAAAACTGGAGGAAAATGTCTATTTAAATCCCATGAGGGGTGTTAAATTCCCAAAATATCTTTTTCCCGAAGTTTTTTTTTTGTTTTTTGCTGTCTGAAACATGCATATTGGTGAAGATGGTGTCTTTCTTGACAGGTGAATGGCAACGTGAAGCTGTGCATATGAGGGGCCCTTAGGGACATTATTCAGGATTAGCTCTCACACTTACTATTCAAATGCTTTCACACACACACAAACTACTGAAAGGCTCTCATAAGGACTACTCAAACACTCTCATACGCTACGTACGTTAACACAACTCAAATGCTCTCATTGACTACTCAAATGTTCTCATTGGCACTACTCAAATGCTCTCATACACACAAGTCTTGCTCTCATTAACACTAGTCAAATGCTCTCATTGACACTACTCAAATGCTCTCATTGACACTACTCAAATGCTCTCATACCCACGCGTCTTGCTCTCATCAACACTACTCAAATGCGTTCACGCGAGCACGTCAATCACATTCTTGCACACATCACTGGCATTCACGAGTTCAATCATGCTCACACGTGAATAGTGTATTTTTTTTATTAGGTAGTTCAATTCAAAAAGTGAAATTATAGAGATGAACAGCACACTGCACAAACTCAGAGTGAAGTATTTCATATTTAAAATATGTATTATTTTGATGATTGTCGCATATAGCAAATAAAAAAAAATACCCATATTGTGAAACTAAAATATAACGTCAAAAGAAATAGTGAATTAATTAAAGAAATAAAGTAATTTTTAATGAATATTAGGCTGGAATTTGCTCTCTGAAAAGTACTTCAGTGTTTAATCACTCTATGAGTACTGAAGAAAAACTTTTGAACTATATTAAAATGTATTTAGTTGTAGATATATTTAAAAAAGTCATAAAATATTTGATTCTGACTGTGTGTAGTCTGGAGGGCATATCTATGACACGAGTTTCACTACGACAATTAAATTCCTTCATTCCCTTTGGACACCTCATTAGGTACACCGGCGCAGTGGAGCTTAAATGCAACTATCCGGCCATCCTGCCTGCAACGAACCATATACGTTTAAGATTGTAACGCAGCGGTGTTGAAACTCTGTCCTGAGTCCAGGAGTAAACTGCGCTTTAGCGCGAAAGGCACATTTATTCGGCAGCATCCGCTGATGGTGACTGTCAAATGTGCCTTGGAGTGTGCGTGAACGGTGTGCATTAAGTCGTAAACGAGGGTGGGTTGTTATCACAGGCTGTCATGTCCCCGCTCTTCATTAGTGCTAAAAAACAGATGAGACAGTATTCTCACTGTGTATGCACACGTCTGTGTGAGCAGAGGCCAGCTCTGTAATCAGACGCACGCGCGCCACTGAATGACTGCCGGGTGCACATGTAGATTGTTGTGCGAGTCCTGTAACCTTTACTTTGTATCGATTAGTGGCTAAAGATTTTATGTTTTTCTTCTCACTTAATCCCTCACCTAAGCAACCCCTTTAGCCTCTTAGTCAAATTGTTTTTGAAAACAAATAACGGATTCATCATTCATTTTGGGGATTTTAGAGTTGGAAAATCAGACCTAATTGACTTGTCTCCATGTAGTTTTGTCTGGCCTGTACACAAAATTGAACTGATTAAGAAATGTGTCTGGATACTTTTGTCTATGTAGTGTACCTATATGAGTTTACATTATTCCTGGACTTTAACAAGAGTAGCCTTATACTGTTCCGTTATGATAAGTAGAAATGAAACACTGAAGATTTCACAAGACATGGTGTTAATGACAAATTTTCATGATTATCAGTCTAACAATGTTGCTAAAACTAATCACAGATACAGCAAAATCAGTTATTTTGAATACAAAAGATATCAATCAGAAACTCTTTTTTTTTTTTGTTTGTTTGTTTTTTTAGACCAAATTCTAAACAGCATCAACAAAAATGAAATTGTGTGCCCGACAAAGCCCAAGATAGGTTATATACTGTATTTGACTGACAGCGAGCTGTCATTGGTGTACACTTTGGACATAATTTCGAACAGAACAGTGGAAAAAAGTTGCGAGACAGATGGCAGGTCGATGGACGCATCCCTGTACTCGGTGGGCAAGCTCCCTTTTAAAATAAATGGAAAAATAATTGAACACTTTTTTACTGGCTTCTGATTTCAAAACTAGCTATCGATCAATTTGTTGTGTATAATTCGGTGGTGTCCAAATTTGGTCAATTTCATATTTTTTTCACAAATTGATACTATTCGTCAGTCTCCATGTGAGTATGTTATCATTGCAAATTATTGACAAATACAAAGTGTTGAAAATGGCCTGCTCCACAAACAAGAGATGGAGATGAGAGATTTCCGCCTGATGTCAGCGAATGAGGCAATCATAAATTTATACGGGTTCGCAGTCATAATGGCCCTCCCATTCCCGTGAAACCTTAAGTACGACACGGCCGGTGACAAAAATGAGTTTGACACCCTTGTTCAACCAACAATACGTGAAACATTCTGTCCCTGATAGAGTTGCAGTGTGGGGAGAAATGACCTTTAAATTTGTAGTCTTACAATTACATAAATTCTCATGAGCTGTTTAGCTAAGGAATTTGGGAAAAATATTTAGAAATCTGTGTAAAATCGCATCTATCCACTTTCTACATGTTGTCCTGTTTAGGGTCAGAGGTAAACTGACGCCAATCCCACCCTAATCTATCAATATGACAAAATACAGTACATACAAACACTGTTCCACTGTACAAGCAATTTAAAACTATTTTAGTCTGAAAATAGTGTCGCTTTAAGGGATCAATATGAACATATGGACCTACAACGTATATACACCATTTCTCTCCAGTTTTGCTGTTTCCCCCCTGCCTCATTCCCTCATAGACACACACACACACACATGCTGAGCCAGCTGTGTTGGTGGAAGCAGGTGTCACTCTCAGCTCATTACCCCTGGCAGGGTTGATCACCCTGTTTGGTGAGCAATAAGACACACCTCACTGGAGAGAGCAGAGGGTGAGGGTGGGAAGGAGGGTTTCCCCTGCTTTTTGAGATAGAGGGATTTGAGCAATACGCCGGGAGGTGCAGGCGGAGGTGGAAGTGAGCATGTTGTTGTGAGATATGAGAAGAAGTCAAATGAGTGGAGTGTTGCGAGTTCAATGTGAATGTAGAGAGAGAGAGAGAGAGAGCAGGATGGAGGCGGAAAGCATTATCACAAGAGGATACTACATTTGAGTTATTTACAATTTGGGTCGTCCTTTTCAAGAAAATAGTATATGTGGTCAAATGTTCTTAGTTGTCAACTCCACATTGGGTCACCAAATGTAATGTAATTTGTAAATGTAATATGATGGTTCGTGTGTCTAAATTGTAAAGTTGTGAATGTAAATGGTTGTCCTGCGATTATTTAATTGTTACCATTTCCGCATTTGACCTCACGTCAGCCCTTTGTGTTGTGTCTCCGCAGGTATGACTACAAAGAGATGCTCCACAACTCCACCTTCTGCTTGGTACCCCGAGGCAGAAGGCTGGGGTCCTTTCGCTTTCTCGAGGCGCTGCAGGTAAACATACTCGCATGCAGCCGCAGTAACATACAAGAGAAAGCATGGTGCAAATTCATGCCCACAACCAACGTTAATAATAATCTTCCCTTTCAGTTGTTTCACACTTGAAAACATTTGAAAGCTTGGTAATTGCTGCTACACTTTGATAGATGGGCGAATACAGATGGCTGATGGAGGGAAAAAAATGTTTTTCCCCCCATTAATTACGACTCTAGAACGATTATCCGCTCATAGCGGTTTGCATTCTCACTTTGCAAATTGTTAGTATTATTATTGGGCTACTTTAATAGTTTTCTGCTGGAAGGAGACGTATGAAGCAGCATACGTTTCACATAGCATATATGCCACAAGGCTATTTAACCACAGTGTCAGTCACAAATAATCCTGTCTAAGAATCTAGTCCATAGATAAAGGATAATGGATGGATTCCACCTCTTCAATTGCACATTAAATAACAATTCCCCCAAAATATGGCAATTCAATTTTAATCATGGTTTCCTGGTTTGGTGAAATAAATGTGGCACTTCTGTTTGTTGCCAATAGTGCCGAATATATTTTAAAAAATGCGGGCTTAACAACAATGCTCCAGCGCTGTACAATATGGCCTTCCTTTTATTTGCTTTTCTTAAGATTGCCTCATTATTCACTCTGGTTTTCCCTCGTTACTCACTGGCACTACTCGTTTGACCTTTTCATTTGTATTATTTCTGCATTACTGCTGCACTGTCCTTTACCTCACCTGACCTTGTGCACCTCATAAGTACACTTACCTCACTCTCATCTGCAATAGTCGACTTTCACTATTTGACTCACTGGATCCACCGAGTCACTGTTTAGATTAGCGAACTACTGGACGACGGAGGATTCCAAGGCTGTCTTAGAAGGGCAGAGCTATTCATAACAGAGGCCACCTCTGTGCGTGTGTGAAGGAGACCGCCGCAGAGCCCGAGGGCCAGTTGCGCTTGAGCTGACACCTTTATGACCCGGGAGCGACAGGGCCGTCGTGACGTCAAATTCGCACGCACAAACGCACAAGCATGCACACACACCAGCTGGTCCCGCTACCGCGCCTCCATCCCAGTACCACGCTGTTGCCAAAGGTCACATTCAGCCTCATTACACCTTTTTTTTAATGATAAAAATAAAACAGAAATATTGGTCTATTTTTATCATGAGTTCAAGTCCCCTTTCTCCTCTCTCTCTGCCTCCTGGTGGCCCATGAATAATTAACTTGCACATAACTGAAGTTCCAAATTTAATACTAATAATATGTAAACAGCAGCACCCTTTGACAGCTTTATTCACATGCACCCCAACGAAATGAAAGCACTCGATGTCATGATTCTACGTAGGATACTATGTTTTTGTTTGAATAGGTTTATCTATTTGTGTGAAGTATTGTTTTATCGAGGCGCAAACAACACAGACATTGCATACGCCCTTAAAGGGGAGTTGGCAATGTTCAAGAAAATTCACTTTTTGTCAATATTTTGCCATTTAACATAATCCCTTTTTACCACACCGTATGATGTGTGTTTTTGAGTCATTCTTGTTGTTCATGCTGACTTCCCCCCCAAAAAACATAGCCATTGCACTGGTGACAATGTTTAGCCACACTAATTCATGTCCTCATATTTACTAAGGTACTAATTACTTGTGTGTTTGGAAAGGAGTCCTCAAATGGAACTTTCTACTGAGTCTTAAGGCTAGGCAGCGGCAGAGTTTGCTCCTGAGATGCACTACATGGACAAAAGTACTAAAAATAGTATCCCAATAATTTTGCCTATATAGTATTACTGTAGCTCAGGCAGCCACTATTTTTCCTCATACAAACAATCAAATTGATTATTGATATATTGATTATCCTTTTACAATGTGAAACAACAACTCCATTGGCCCCTCATTCCATACACCTACAGTATGTGGGGTGTTTTTGCATCTCCTTCACTATCTCCTCACACTCATCATTCTTGTTTCCAGTTGCAACACAATAGCAGTTTTCTGTATGCTGTCTACAGTGTAGTGCACACAACATTAATTCCCCTTGAGAGAACACATATTGACCCAGCAACAAAACCTGGATCTGTAAACTACTGTTTGTTAAACTGCTCCATGTATGGCATTTATAAGGTGGTCAAAGAATCATATCGTGTAGCTATAAACACAGTGTACATTGATTTCCTCCCCCCCCCCCCCCCAATCATCCAAATTATGAGTTACTCTAGTACAGTAAAGTGGAACCTTGACTTTTAAGAATGCTGTAACTTAAAAGTTTTCAAGATACAAGCCACTGCTTTGTAATTTTGCACTTCTGGTTTTTTTTAACGTGACAAACAGTCAAACACAAAAATACAAATTAAAAGCACTCGCCCAAAGCATGTACAGAATCCAAAATTTGCCTTTGCAAAGATTGTTTGACACTGGTAGGAATTTGTTTAACCATCATGACTGTGGTTGTAGTTTGTAGTTGTGTGTCGAATAGCACAGTTTCACAATATTACTATATATTGCCCCTCACATGCACTACAACTAAATAACGAAACTATTACGGACATAGCTCTCAATGTGATATTGTGCTGTTCTACGCAACAGCAAACTACAAAAATAATAATAAACCAAACATTTTGTCAAATTAACCTCTGTGACAATGTCAATCAAAACAGATAATTATTATATTTATAATGGCAGAATGATTGACCTGCTCTTGACTTGGATGGCACCTTCGATTTTAGTGGCTATATTAAAATGGAGTGGTTACTATTTTGGAACAGAACTAGCCTGAGTTGTTGTGGAAAAACTCAACTATTTATGCTCCAAGTTAGTTCGTTCTGTCCTAACTGATGGTCCTGGGAATGTACTCAGTGAAAATCATTATGGGACCCCAAAATTCATTGTGGTTGTTGTTAACTACAGTACTGTAGTTGTAGAAAATCAAGCTAAACATTGCTCTTTACTTGCATTTGTTCCTGCCAAAATTGTCTTGAGTGCGTGTATTAACTATTTTTCGGGCTAAGGTTGGTATTTGTGAATTTATTTCATAAAACTCTTGACTGCTGCTTGTGTTTTATACATTGGATTGTCTGTCATGTTCTTTGTATCCTGAAGGAATTTGTTGACTTACTGAATGTATGAGTTGATTTCTAAATAAGGTTGCTTTTCCTGCTAAGAATTAGAGCCCAATTGTCCTTATGTGAGTCATTGCTGCCACATTAAAATCATATAGCCACTTAAGCTAACTGCATCAGAGATATGCATGTGACTGACACTGACCAATACAAAAAAAATCTGGGTTTACCATATAGACAAATATAACCATTCACACTCACACTACTCTAGATGAAGTAATGTATATTTGAAGCCCAACTTTGTGTATGCCAGGTCCATCCAGACTGAGCTAGGCACCTTGTATCAAGTCTTATCAATAGTGTTTGTGTAGGCAGCGTATCCTGTCTGACCTCCCCTCCCTGACTTTGCGTGTGTATATGTCTCTGTCAGGCTGCATGCGTGCCTGTGATGCTTAGTAACGGCTGGGAGCTGCCTTTCTCCGAGATCATCAACTGGAATACGGCAGCAGTCATCGGTGACGAGAGGCTCCTGCTGCAGGTAAATCACGCGCAAACGGTACCAGAGAGGCAAACGGCAGCACTCCCACCCCTGAAGTAAACAACTATATGACTTGCAAAGTCATGCTCTATCTTTCAATTTCTAGAAATATCACTCAGTCTCACTTTTTGTTACACCAGAGGGGAAGTAAATAAATTGAGCAAGTAGAAGGAACTGCATGATATTCATGAGTTGGGGGGAAA
Organism: Phyllopteryx taeniolatus; assembly: GCF_024500385.1. Classification (NCBI taxonomy): domain Eukaryota; kingdom Metazoa; phylum Chordata; class Actinopteri; order Syngnathiformes; family Syngnathidae; genus Phyllopteryx; species Phyllopteryx taeniolatus. The sequence continues at coordinate 12,738,088 of NC_084522.1, forward strand.
GTAATTATATGCCAATTAAGTCTGAAATTTTAATCAAGTGCAGAATAATATTGTTTGACATTGAGTCTTTCAACATAAGAGGAGGCTAATCTGAGCTCATTATGCTGTCCAGCATCTCACTGGAATTGTATTTTAAGTCTTCTCAATACAGTTTGAATCACGTCTTAATCACTATATGTAATGTACTACACAACTCTTTACTGGAAATAAAAAGGGTAAAAGGATCAACAAACTGCTTTTCCATATTCCCCGTCCCACTAATACTGTCCAGTGAGTGATGAACAAATTATGATATTGACATTATTGCTGACATACATGCACTCTCCTGAAAAAAACAACAACTGTACAATAGTAGTCCATGTTTGACCGTCACATAGTTATCTAGTTTTATTGGATTCCAAGGTAATAAAAAAGGTAAATTGTATACCCCTAAACAGTAAAACGTAACACATTCACTGCCATTGATGGCTTTAGAAGTCAAATATCCATCTCAACTGGGAAGGCTGGCAATGAATGAGTTTTAATATGTGAGGGTACAAACCCCCAAAAAGGAATCTCATGCTGTTATCTGAGGCCTAATCCAGACGTAGTCGTGTCAATTTACAACAACAATAAGCATTCAAGAGTGTAATCAAAATCCAAGTATTACCATTAGGTTGGGCATTTGACCAAATGTCCTTGATTGAAAATAGGAAAATTAATCCATCCATTTTCTGAGCCGCTTATCCTCACAAGGGTCGCGGGAAGAAACATTTTGTGATTAATTAATTGTTTTTTTAATGTGATGGGAGAATATTCTCTTTCTGTGTTTTGAACTCCTATTTCCAAGTATTGAGACGAAAGTCTTCGTAGATGGAGCTGAACTTTGAATTGCGGGTGCCATGCTACTCTTGTTTTTGTTTTGTTTTTGTTGTTGTTGTTTTTTTAGCCTTTTTTAAACTATTTCTAATCAACAGCACAGTATTCAGTAGTGGGCACTCAGTTTTGCAGCAATTCAACAATCAAACCCACAAAATTGACTGACTTCTTAATCATGAATTATTACACGTTAAAAAATCAACATAACAGAGGCCAGGACTTCTTCAAAAGACTCACTACCAACCGTGAGAGAAGAACAATTACAAATTTCATCAAAAAAGAGGCTTCAATCTGTTTAATGCCACTCCCAGTTGTGGTTTACTGTCAAACGAAACATAAAACAGAGAATTACACCTTGTGTATTTAAAACAGCCAATAACTGCTTAAAGCCCTGCTAGCTTAATGCTAATGCTAATTATAGCCATGTTGCCATGCTTTAACCCTTTTAAGCAAAAGATTGAACACAAATGGTTCAGCAACATGTAGACAGACAATAAAACAGTACTCAAAGTCACATACTCGTTATCCTCTGCATAGGATGACGAATATTAGTGCCATACTGATGACCTCAGAGAGGAGTTGAGATTTTATTATGAATCCCACTTCAGTTCTTAGTAGAACTTCCCCCCCCCATTCATAATAACGCTTTGAGGAACAGCATATTTGTCTGTCTTGCTTATACTGCCCCCAAGTGGCCCAGGCAGACACACCAGAAGGAGCAGCATTTAATTGATGCAGTGTGACAAAAATGATTTTTATTCTATTTAATTGTCATAACTGTATTTATCTTTTTATATAATACAATAATATGGAGTGCTATTTGTCCTATTTAAAATACACCTTACAACAAGTTTTGCTGTTTTGGGGGGAAATGTTGGATCAGATTAATAGCATTTCCAATTATTTCATTTGGAAAAGATGATTTTAAATATGTGTGTTGAGTTACCAGCGTGGTCACAGAACTAATTAAACTCATATCTCAAGGCGCCACCTTACCTAGTATCATCACATATTAAAAAAAACAAAAACAAAACAAACAACACTTTTGTGCCTGGGTACTCACTTGTTGCTTTGTGTCTCACAGATTCCCACCACGGTGCGTTCCATCCACCAGGATAAGATCCTGTCGCTTAGACAGCAGACGCAGTTCCTGTGGGAGGCCTACTTCTCCTCTGTGGAAAAAATAGTGCTGACCACACTTGAGGTGAGGATCCCACACACGAACGCATCCGGACCCTCACCGCTTCTCATTATCAATCCCCCTCTCAGGGCGTCGCAGTGTCACAGCACATTCGATCAAATCCGGCTTTCGTTCCGCGTTGTCTCGTCTGTGTCGTGCCGCGAGCCAAGCGGTGGGGTCTCATTTATACACAGCACAAAAATCTAAACCACATGTTCACAAAGCAGTGAGAAGGGCTGCGTTAAATTTTCTCTATGACACGGAAAATCTCTTTTCATTCAAATGTGTCAATAAAGAATCTATTATTCTGTAGTATGATGAATGGTAATAAACGTGTCACAGTTGGTTGTAGTTGATGATAAGTGATGAACTACTCATACATTGATTCCAGTGGTACTCACAGAGGTGCAGCATTAGTGGTGCTTGTTTTGGAAGTGGTTGAAGTACAGCATCAGTGATAGCAAGGGCTGAAAAAGACTCGGTCTCAATGGGCGCGTTGACATAGACAGCAATGACCACACTATTGACCTTTTTCTCAGTAAAACCATATTCCCCACTATGCTTTGTAAATGAGTTTCTTACGGAATAATCCATTCATAATCCCATGAATGTATGTGTGGTAATACAACCACACTGTTCCCAGTATGAGTTTTGTTCAATGCACAGAGTAGCATTAGCTTTTGATAAGCAGCACATAATTAATTGCTCACCATTGGCCCAGCAGTATATGCGGCGGTGGGTCGTACAGGGCCGAAATGTCACCGAAATGTTGTTAAAACATCTGGAAACTTTGTTGAAATGGATGTCACCTGCTTCACTTGAAGGCAGTGTAACCAAAGCAATCAGTAAATAAATGGAATAATTATCATAAAAGAGTTTTAATTCAATACGATGACAAACGTGTTTTATACTGGTACGATGTCATTATAAATATAATAGTTCCTTCCTCGAAAGTAAAAAATATCAAACTATAAACGCCGTGTAATGTAATGGTTATTTTCTGGGGTATTTCAACAAGAGCGTATTCAAGTTTAGGTCACAACAGCATGTTGTACCGGGAAGTGATTGTCATAAAAAAGGTACAATTAACTGTTTTTCAAAGTAAAACTCTAAAATCAGTAACAATTTAAGGAAACACCTTTAGGTAAACACTACTTTTACTGAGATTTTCATCAATGTGGGAAGGAACAAGCTTGACTTTTCTTTTGCCCCAGATGCCGCTTCGCTGACAGTCTGGCTTGAAAACATCTCTGCAAACTTTCCTCCAAAGTGATTTATTTTGGATGCTTGTTTACATAATGAAGCAAAGATTGGAATACTCATTACTTAATCCACTCCAAATATGACCTAGACTCTTTGATTATTCCAAATGTGACCTCATAGAATTAAGGTTGTCAGAAAATGTTGTTTACAAAGCACTTTTTAAAATTCGTCCGAATACTTAAAATGAATTCAAGGCACAAAATTGTTGATGTAGCAGAGTACACCAATTATTTGGGTGAGAGCATTTGAACTCTGGTTTTATGACATGAGCTGTTTGTTCCGTTATTAATGCTTTATTTATTTTTTTTATTTTTTTTTCTCAGTCAATACAACCTACAGAGACTGTGTTTTATCATTTGAATCACAGTACTTCAGGGCAACTGAAGTTCTCTTCCACTGACCTCATATTTTATTCAGCAGTAAACTGGTTCATGGAGTTTGTGACCGGAACGTCTCGATCAAATTTGTTTACCGAAGTGGGGATAAAGGCTGTGCCTAATGCTTCTCTCCGAGCTTACCGATGTGATCGACTTCTTCTCTCTGCTCATATCAAAATATCTCATCACGCGCTTAATTTACCCTCTTACTGCATTACACGGGAACGAGATTCCCTTCGGTGTATCTTCAAGTGCAACTTCTCGGATCTTATTGCCGAATGCAGCGTTTTCTCACTCGCGATCTGTCATGGCTACAGCATGGAGGGGGCCATTTGATTGCAACTATATCTACATCGCAGGTCTAGTGTTATCTAACCTGCTTCGCGGTAAGCTGTAACTGTCGCGTATACACACACACACACACCGAGTCAAAAGCGCATCTCCATATGTCAAGGTGTGTCAGCTCAGATACACAAGGCACACCACCCAGACACAACCTTGCCATTTTGTCACTCTGCACTAAAAAGCAAGGTGACTCAGCGTCTGTGTGTGTGTGTGTGTGTGTGTGTGTGTGTGTGTGAGCATGTGGAATGCAGCTTGGCCTTAATCCTGATTGACTGTCCTGTAAAAGCACAAGGCGAGCGAGGTGAGCAGAGCAAAAGGGGGGTGGCGAGGGGGTGACATATGTAAATGACGTTACCGTGGCAGCCCCACAGATAACAAGCGGCACGGTTAATTCATCCTGTCGACCCTACAGCCGTCCACCCGGACTCCACAACTCCTTGCGTCCACTTAAGGCCACGCTGCACACAGAGCGGCGCGGCCGAACCCGACTGAACTGTCGTGCTGTTTGCGGGGTTGGGCACGAGCTTTCCTGAGTGACCGACTGTCAGCCACTTGTTGTGCCGCAATTCAAAATTTGCATCGCCGGGGTACGGCATAATATAGTGCAGTATATTGTATGGGGAGCCTCCATTCCTGATACAAGGTCACAGTTTTCCGTTGCAGCGTGTCAGTAAATGTGCTTTGCTCAATCGCTCGGTGTGCGAGTCGCCAACTGCACTTTTCCCGCTATGGTTCATGTCAGTTGCGTTCGACCGTATCACTAAAACACACTTAGCGCGTATGCCCCCTTTTCCGACAGGTTCCCCCCATCAAGGAAGCAGTCTAATCACACATCATCCTACCAAACTCAAGGTCAATACCGCTGAATTAGAGTTGCTGGTACACCTATTAAAGGCCACCTATTAAAGCCAAACTCACTGTGCACTCCCGGAGAACCAGGATTTATCTGTCATGCTCTAATTGGTTGATTGTGGTTGCTCGGAGTGAAGATTAAGTCGTCCATCACTTCGCGACTAAGGTTCTGCTGACGGGGGAGGAGCGGCAGTCAAGCGAGCCAAATTGCCCGTCGTAAGGTGGAAAGGCTGTGGCCTTTTAAGGTGGCAGGCAGTGTTTTGAGAGAGAAGTCAATGGCGAGCGCGTTAATCTTTCCGGGAAAAGCAAATGATACAAAGCTTCGGGGATGTTAAAAAAGCTCACCCCTTGCATTTTTTTCGCAACTCCCCCCCCCCCCCACCCTACGAAGAATCATTATGTTGCTTTGTCAATATTATCACGGTGGGGCCCCTCGAGCTATAATAATAACTTTTTTTACATTCCAAATACCTATCAGCTCCTCCCTCACCCATCGCTACAAATCACCGGACTCTCCTCTTGACTTACCAAGCCAGCAGCCATCACCTCCCGATTCAATAGCGGCCATAAAACAGGGCCCCTAAACCCGTGCCTGTTTTACTGAAGCAATTTAGCTTGGCTCAAGGGCAAGGTAGCAATATCTCTGTTCTCTGCCTGCCTGTTCAGCAGAAGCCGAGGCCGCCAGCGAGGAGAGAGTGCTGAGAGAATAGTGGCCATTCTGCTGTCTGACTCACTGAGTGACTGCTCCATTTGGGCTCAGAAAGGATTGAGGCAGGCCTGACTAACTTCCTGCTTGGATGCAACTGATGACTTTGTTACTGGAACTCTTTGGCTAAAAGACTACACTGCATGTGTGTGCATGCCTGTGTGTTTTAGTGTGTAACTTGCCAATGCAGATGCCTTTGGCATCTTGATGTTATCAAAGCATCTGGACCAATTAAAGAGAGTGCAGTTTGGTTTGTCAGCCAAATTTGGTTGCCGTGTCCGCATGTGCACTTTTAAGTATTTAGAAATAAAATTTGTCGTCTTCTCCTGGATACCATCAAATCTAATTGCAGTTTACACCGGATCGTATAAGGGCCATTTTCATATACTTTTAGCAATAACGCTAAAGACATGGCCCACTGAATTTCCTTTTGAAAATCAATAAATTTTACTGTGTTGAATTATTGACAGTTGTTCTCCATCAAAAGGTAATAATTATTTCAAAGAAAAAAAATCTTCTAAAGTAATATTTTTCAAACTTTTAATGCCAAAATGTCTTTTTTTTTTTTTTTCAAAATCAAGTTTCATGATTTACAGCATATTTTGGATATATAGGCTCTTTCAAATACTGCTTAATATGCTTTGTCACGCAAGCTGTCTTTACTGTTAATGCCACTGGAGAGAGCCTCATTATGCTGTTGTATTACACCAGCGGGATCTGTGAGCTCAAGTGCCAGGGTGAGGCAGCCATTTTGCATTCACACAATAGCAGACGGCAAGAGAAATGGTGGTATCTCCGAGATATGTATGAATATGTGAAAGTGTCTTTACCGTTATTAAGATGGTATAAGGATAAGTGTTTAATGAGTAGTTAGGATCATTTATGTACTTGTTTGAAGGGCAACACGTAAATTGTGCAACTCACGTGAGTCTTATGAAGCTGTTTGTCTTTCGTGTTATGCACTTTTGTCTTTACCATGCTGTTTCAGCATGGGATACATTGATCCTAATTGTTGAATTAGAACTATATCAAACTATATGAAAATGACCCATAAACTGTTTTACGTTTTCCAAACCATTTTACCAACCATTGTAAGCGTTAGACTAAAATGTCATTTGTCTATACCTGTCCTGCGATTGGCTGACAACCAATCCAGGGTGACAACAACCCGCAACCCTAATGGGCACAAGCTGAGAATGGATGGAAGGAGTCGATTGGGCTGTCAAACGATGTTATTCCCAACATGTAAGAGTAGAAATAGAAAGTGCTTCACTGCCATTTTAATGGCACCCTTTAAGTCCATAGGGTCTATCCATTATACTGTAGCATTATGCTAATGTATTCAGATTGAACACACCACTGTGTCACACACAGTAAATTAAAGACGAACATCTATTAGGAGGCTTGTGTGTAGTATTTATTGATGTCTCGCTCTCTTGTTGTTTCTATGTGCAGATCATCCAGGACCGTGTTTTGGAGCACAGTTCCAGGAGCACGCTGATGTGGAATAGTCACCCCGGTGGGCTCTTTGCTCTGCCACAGTACTCGAGCTACCTTGGAGACTTCCCCTTCTTCTACGCCACACTGGGTCTGTAAGATGCACTTGAACACACTTTTCATCAGATGTACGCATATAACAATGCAGCAATGAGAGGTGCTGCTCCTTTCAAACTCCCTCATCATCACCCAGCCACCGAACAAGTAAACTTACTGTCCAAAACATTAGGTACACCTACAAAATCCAAAATCAGATCCAATGCAACATTGTCACATTACAGTCTTTTTACATATTATTCGATTGGTACAGTGTACGTAATGTGACCAGTGCGTTCATTTTCCTCAGCCTGAGAATTTGGACCTTGTCTGAGCAGCATAAATATATGGCCTTGCTTCTTGATCTACTGCCCCTATTGCGCGTAGCGAGTGGAGGAATGGGCCTTTGACGGATGGTTGTATTTGTCCTGCTGACTCGCTGGCCTCTCCATCATCGCTTTTAAGTCAGCACTTGCTGCCGCCGCTGCGGTTCAGTAGCGCCGAGTTATCCCCGCGCTGCATATATGTGACCCAAGGACCTCTCCGTCCCCTGCTTCTTCACTCTATCATACCTGCAAGCACACGTACGCATTCATCAATATTGACAGGGGGATCTGAACCTGAATAGAAGTTATTAGTACAAGTTATATTACTCTGTTAGTGATTTTCTTTTTCAAACATGAGTCTATTAAAGATGCCATGGTGTTCCGTGGCAACATGGCACATACAGTAGCTAGTGCTAGGCTCGAAACGATGAGAAGATTTATCATCGAAGATTCCATGTATCCATCCATTTTCTGTACGGCTTATCGTCGCGAATGAGATGGATCCTTTTACAGCTGACTTTGGGCAAAAGATAGGGCACACCCAGGACTGGTCCAGCCAATCGCTGGGCGCAGCTAGACAAACAAGCATTCACATTCATTCCTATGGGCAATTTACCGTCTTTAATCAGTGTGGCATGTGCGTTTTTTTTTTAATATGAGGCGAGATTCGAACATATGAATCTATTTCGTTGAAGCACATAACTGTGCTGTCTATAATTTCAAAATGTAATGTTCACTATTGCCAAGGGATTTTACAGTGCAAGAGCTGTATCAAAAATGCTGTCTTTAGAAACACTCAGTCTTGATTGACTCTTTCAGTGAGGTGTTCATTGGATACTTTAGATTCACAGTTGTTTGGATCACATTCCATGGGTCAGAACAACTTTTTTTCTTTTTAAACATTAACAATTGGAACATGCCAGATGGGATAAATTGGGGTCCTTTACAAATATGCATGTCGAGTTCAACTTGGTGAATGTAAAACATATTTTGATATACGTAACTGACTGTTGCAGGGAGTGGATTTGTGAATTCAACTATTCAGAGGTTGGGTTTAGCCTATCCTACATTATTCTCGAAAAACTCACCTATTTGCTCTTTTTGTGCTGAGGCCAGCGCAATAAAAATATTCTATTACTTTGTCACCATCTTGTGGTGGCAACGGACTATGTTGAAGAAAGTTGAGGAGTTTATTGATGACAAAAATGTGAATGAACTATGTTGAAATGAGTTGGAGTTTTATCTTGACAGAAATAGTGCTTTGTCGCCGTTTTGTAGCATTTTGGTGTCAAGGAACAATGCTGAAGTGAGTTGGAGGCATTTCATTAAGACAAAAATAGTGTTTTGCCAGAATCTTGTAGCATCAAAAGGTAATTATGAACTTTTTTGAGGAGGGATGCCCATTCCTCGCCGATGTTCGCTATTTGCAGCAGGATTCGGTCCCTACAGCCCACGAGGGGGTTCACTGTACTTTCATATTGAATTGACAAAGAAGAATATCTGACATTAACAGATATTTTCATTGTATCGTGAATTCAGCTTCCATATCCGAAACCACGAACTGGTCAAGCCTGAAAGTGTGTAAAACCGCCAGGAAAGCAGCACTAGTGTGGGCATTAAAAGGCCTCATAAAGGCTGAATCAAACGGACTGGCTATGATGCATTAATCATTCAGCTGGCAAGATGTGCTGATTCTGTAATGTGCTGGATGGGATGAAAGCCAGAAACTCAAGCACTAAATGCCGAACACAGCATCCAAGAATGAGAACAGGCTGCATCCCTGTCATTCTGCTCCAGTCTCGTCCTCCGAACACCAAAGGAATGATGACTGGTTTTCCATGCTGTCGCCGACAGCTGAATTTGTGAATCTCTCACACAAAAAAAGACTTAAGATAACTTTTAAATTCCACTAATAGCTAAGAGTTGGTCCATGTTTTATGGATTTGCCTAACCTCATTATTAAGTATGTGTGTCTGTCATGTTGTTATGTTTCAGGTATTAAACCGTATCCAAAGTTCACCGCTGTCATCCACGCCGTCTCAAATCTGGTGTCCCAGTCCCAACCCATCCTCAAGCTGCTGGTGGCAGTGGCCAAGTCCCAGTACTGTGCACAGGTGAGAGATATGTTAATATGTACATTTGTGTGTGCGTGTTAACTCTGGTGGACTGAATCTGAACAGCGCTTTGTAGCAGCGCTGCATCTGTCTCCATGGCAGCCAAGGCCCCTTCCAGCACGGCATCACGTATTGATTCCCCGCCTCGCTCCTTACCAGCATCGGAAATGAAATGGAATTTGCTCCCCAATGGCTGCTTGTGTGTGTTTGTGTGCATGTGTCTGTGTGTGTCTATTTGCTGTGCAAGTTTCGCAAAGTCGGGGACTTTGGGTTGAAATGGTTTCAGTTAGTATAGAAGAGAAGTTGTGTATACTAACTAGATCATCTTACAGCTTTGGTATTGCACTAAGGTGACTAGAGGGTGGGTCGAGACACACTTCAGTCCGCTTATAGACGGTGACGGATAATAATCACCAGGATGAATTGGGAGATGATCAAATTAGCCTTTTAAAGGGTTCAATTGTGGATTACACTGCTGGTGTTGTTTTTTTCTTCATGATTTTAATAAAGCTGGCACAGAGATTACCATCCTGACTTTACACCGTATGGTGGAAAAACAACCTAGATCAGGTTTTCCCATCTGCAAAAATCCCTGAAGGTTGTACTGTTTTTGTGTAAAAAAAAAAATAATAATAATAATAAAATTTAAAAAAATAACCCAAGCTACATTTTTATTTTTATTTTTATTTTTATTTTTATTTTTATTTTTATTTTTATTTTTATTTTTATTTTTATTTTTATTTTTATTTTTTTTTTTTTTTTAAAGCCCAACCTCACATTGCAAGGTTGCTCTTTTGTTCTCAGGAATATTCTCCCACTATAACATGATAATAGCTAAATTATGTCATTTCCCCTTGCTTTAGCTTCTGTTTTTTCAGCCTGCTTTGTGTTCTTAAGGCTGAGCATGCAGGATGGAGAGCCAGGTACACGTCCCACTACTGCCGGGCGATGAGTAGATGAGGATATAAATAAGTGAATGGAGGAGAGGGACTGGGAATAACACAGAGGGTAAAAAGAAATCTAAATTTGATGCAAAAGAAAAAAAAAAAAAAAAAAGCGTTTGAGAAGGCTCTGGAAGTTTTTGACACGGTGAACCCTCCTGCTGTGTATGAGAAGACAGACTTCTTGCAGCCTTGATAACGATTCACCAACAGTTTTCTGTTCCCTGCAGTCATTGCTGTGCACACACACGCACACACACACACATACAAACACACACACTCGAGTCTTGCATCCACAATCACACCATCAGCACCCTGAGAGAGCCTGTGAGCTGGCGAAGACGCCATCTGTCCGTCTAATAAAGCCGAAATAGACCCTTGTAAGATCGCATTTACATGTTTGTGTGCAAGAAGATATTTAATAACTGTTATTTACCTTAGATCATGTTAGGACTCATCCCCATAAAGATTGTTTTTATCAACATGGAGAGCATTTGCACGTTAAAATATACTAGTACTATGCGCACCACTTGTTGTGTAGTTTTTATGACGTGTTTCACTGCAGTCATTTTGACATCAGTCAACTTTTACAAGGGTCAATGGAAAAAAGCATTTAAATTTCAGGTACAAGAATTTGCAGTGCTCCCCTCATATTTGTGATTCGCTAATCGCAGATTCACCAAATTGCACTTGCGCAGTACAAAGTCCTGTCTAATCGAGAAGTAGTGTTTTGCTGCCATCTTGTGGCATCTGTAGGCAATTATAAACCTTTTTAAAGAGGGCCTCAGTGTACTTTTATTGTCCGGGGCTGTCCACCTCCCACAAGACGCGCTCAGTTACCGCCGTGCTTACTGTTTTTCATTTGTTTTATTTATTAATTTTTTTTACCTATAATAGTTTTTCATCCAAATATTTACTGCAATCATGACCCTAGTGCTGTGTTAGCGTAGGTTAGGGAGAGACTACGACAGAAATGGAACTCCACCTTCCATTGTTGTAGATGACAATTGCTTGTCAGATGTGTAGTAAACCCTACTGCATTAAGAATTTGATCATGTTAATAATACTTGTTTGACATTCTTTTTCAAATCACCACACATGCTATCATACTTTCTTTACCAACCTATTAAGTGGGTTGTTGTTGTTGTTGTGTTGCCAAGAATCTTAAAGAGCATTTATAATTAATTTGCATGCATTTACTGTATGTCGATTGGATATCGTGATGGAATCCATCTATCCATCCATTTTCCATGTACCGCGTATCCTCACTCGGGTCGCGGGCGTGCTGGAGCCCATCCCAGCTATCTTCGGGCGAGAGGCGGGGTACACCCTGAACAGGTCGCCAGCTAATCGGAGGCCACACGCAGATGGAATGTTTAACAAAAACATGCAAATATAGAGAAATCTCCAGTTGGATGTACTGTAAACAAGAATTTCACAATCGGTGTTTGGAGTTGAAGCTTAGTGAATGCCAAACAAAACATCCATTTCAAGATAAGAAGAGGTTGAGATATGAGGATGTACCAGTGGGTGTTGGTGTGTGCGAGGTCCGGCAGCAATCACATGCTGCATGTTTCCCCTCAAGCATCTTGGAATCTAATAGGAGACAGGGAAGGTGCAACTTCAGATGGCATTTACGTGACCCCAGACGAGACGAAGAACGTAATTTTGTGCACAAACGTTACATGGGGCAAGTGGGTAAGGTTACTTGTCATAATTAAAGCTGGGTCTGACAATGTGATTGGCTCAGGAATATATTGTACAAAGCATTCTAAAGCCATGATTGGAAATATTTTATGACTTCACTTGCCCTTGTGGCTCTTTAACATTCAACCAGGCAATAAATAGTTGACATTTGGCTTCTGCGGGGCAGGAAAATGTCATTTTTATAGCATTAAAACTGTTTTTAAGCAAGGCATTTTCCTCATGCAGTATATTTATTTTCTCCAGATTGTTGTGCTGTGGAATTGTGACAAGCCCCTCCCCGCCAAGCACCACTGGCCCGCGACCTCCGTACCCGTCATAGTCATCGAGGGGGAAAACAAGGTGAGCCGTCCAATTCTTGTTACTTAAAATTACGTGTACCACAATATGCAGATGTTCACCCTGTTAAGACACTGTATCATTGTGCATTTTATTCAGCTGGCAAGTGTCTGGGAGTTAATGAGTTAGAATTTGTACCGTGCTAAAGAACAGTTTGGGTGGTTTTAATTAAGGCTCAGCAATGGGCAAAAAATTATAAAAAATTATATCGCAAGCATAATGTTGGGAAAGATAAGAGCCTAATTGCAAATGTATGTGTATGGATGTAGTTGTTATATTTCCTAAGCAAAATATCAAATCACTTGACGAGAGGGACAAAATCTTTTGAAGAATTGTACACTCAGCAGATTATCGTGTTTTGTTGTTTTCTTTAATGACTTTAAGCCGTTTAAACCATCCATCCATCCATTTTCTGAGCAGCCTCTCCTCACAAGGGTCGCGGGAGTGCTGGAGCCTCGCCCAGCTATCATCGCCACAGGAATAATTCAATTAAATTTGACATGGATAAATAAGTCTGAAATTGTATTAGTGTCAGTAAATTCTTGCAAATCATGACCACTGTTCACAATCTGACGAGTTCTGATGTAAGAGCTATATCAAATGTGTTCTGCTTTGACCACGGTAATAGTTTAGTTTTGATTGATACGAGAGGTGTTAATTTAGAAGCGCCGTTTTCGAGACAGCTCTTATTTTCAATCGCATTTGATTGTGCAAGTGGATGGTCTGTGTATTCATGTACACAATGAAAAAAAGTGTCTTGTGATTCATGGAGGAAACTGGACTCAAAGTTCCGTGTTTATTATCACAACCTTATTAAGCCTCCTGAAGGTCCTTGTTGCCTGCTCTTCTATAGGTATTTGTACCTAAAGGCAGTTTTTTTTTTTTTTTTTAAATAAAGGTAGTTTATGAGGAATGTGAGTCAATATGTTGTTGAGGTTGAGCGCGACATCGCACTAATTCAATTTCATGTAAGCGGAAGTGGTTGTTACGTCATCTGGCGGTTCACCGACTTTATGGTTTCGCTCCCTCTGTGGCTCTGAGTGCTGTTGTCCCATTCTGTCAGTCACACTGGGAAAGTGTTGGCCAACACACAGTAAATGAACGGACAGAATTATACTGAATTTGTGTGGGGGGGCTGGGGGGCTGTGTTTTTCTGTGGTTGCGGCGGGTGCTGTTTACTGTGTGTTACCAAGCTTGTTCTCGTCAGCACCGAAGGAAAGAGACAACATATTTTTCTCGCAAATTCCTCACTAAATTGTCCGTCCTCTTCCCTAAACTATTTATTTCTACTTGGATAGCTTTAGGGGGCCAGCATAGTGAACTAATGGTTAGGCACATCTGTCCCGCAGTTCAGAGGTCTTCACGGAGTTCCGTTCCCACTACACAGACGTAACCAGATTTTGTACGCAAGTCTGAACACACCATCGTCTCTATCACTAACCTATGACATGGCATACAAACACTCCACACAACTCGTTGCTCCCCTGCTTGTGTCTGGTAACAGCGCGAGTTTCAGGTCAGTTCCGAATTGGCTATTATTCCGTTTCACATCACGAAGGCCGTGGCTTGACCAAGCTCGGGTGTTGACCACACACACAAAGATATGCGAGGGGAAATATTGAACAGGTTTATAACTCAAGATTGTGAGCCCGAGCCATTGTCTGAGCCGATTGGGCAGAAACAAATTTACTCTTAACACAGTCCACGGGGGTGTCAAACCTATTTTAGTTTGTGGGTCACATTCACCTCAATTTGATCTCAAGTATGCCAGTGGTACACAAAATAGTCACTGAATTAAATGTTTAAACAGTGCACAATCGTACATTGGTTTAAACTTTCAATTTGAAATCCAGCAAAGTACATACGGTAAGTAAAGTACTGTTTATTTAACGTACATGGAATACTCTTTAATTGAATCATCATTTTAGTATACTTTTCATTGTCCCGTATTTAAGCATAGTGTACATGTTCAAACTGTCCATAATGTTACAGTTACTTACAATAATATTAAATATACCTTTGACCTTGTTTTTGATCAACACTTGGGCCTACTACGCTGCAGTGTTTTAATGTTTGTCATTGTGGTGGTACCTGGAGAGATATTTTTTTTAGGTGTTCCTTGGTGTTAAATGTTTGAAAATCACTGACTTACCATAAAGAAACAATTAGCCTCACATTTCAAAAGAATTTGATTAATTAATGAATTTATTTTATTTTCATTTGAAAATGAATACATAGACTTTCTGAGTTTCTCTGGAAATGGAAACACCCCAGGGGTGCCACTGTGCTAATGTTTTTAGCCATGACTGTATTGTCTAGTTTATATATTTGTCTAAAAATATATATATTTATTTATTTTTTTTTTTTTGGGTAATCCTAATAGACCTAAAACAGGAAAAGTTGAGTCTAATTTTATGTCAGTCAGTATGTTGTTTAGCCCTGACTGTACATCCATACATCTCATCAGGGACAAGTGGAACAGCCTACAGCCATATAAACAAACCATTTAGACAAAAATGCACATACAAAATGGCAAAAACTGGGCAAAGCCACTGCATTTAACCGCATGGTGCCCATAAACCGTGTCACGCGATTTAACCAATGACAGAGTAGTGTGGTGAGTTCAGACAGTGACCAGACTTTCTACAACATTGGTAAGGGGTTGTCAGTGGGAAAAGAAATAGCAGTAACAGTTACTGTCATTGAAAAATAGCAGCGAATTTCAAATGTTCTCTATCCGCACAGGCCAGATTGAGTCCACTGACGGGCCGGTTCTGGCCCGAGGGCCATATGTTTGACACCGCTGGCCCACACCACATGGTAATCGCTAAGATAATCTTTCAAACACATACGATAGTTGAGCATTGGCTGACTTTGATTGTGAGGGGAGGAAAATGCTCATATTGGACATGTAGCCCTACTTTGTCAACGCTCTAATGGACACAATTTGAACACCATCTTCTTCAACCTTTGACAGATTATTATTAGAATATTTCATTTCTAAGCAAGAACACACTGACCTTAAATGTTATCTGATTGAAGAGCCGATGATACCAGACATTTTTTGTGTGTTTACGCAGTTTGCAATATTCACCCAATGATCTTAACTGCTAATTAGTGATGCTTAATGGGGTATATGTGGATGTGAATCTACAGCTGCAATAGTCCAAAAAAGAAAAGAAACCCTCCCCAAAAATCTGAGTTTATTGTCTTTAGTGCCACATTTTCTCCAAATGACTGTGCACAGCTGTTACAAAAAGCTGTCTGCCCTTTGGCTTCATATTTACGACTGTAATGATTGTTTCCTTCCCGTAGGAACAAACAGGCTTGAGCTCTGTCTCAATAGATTGAGTAAATGAAACAAATACAATTTGTGATGTCGTGCTTTTATGGGATTAACAGCAATCCTGCGTCTGTTTCCTCTGCCTCGATTCTGTGGCCAAAAGTCTGCGGTTGCCTTGTGAGAATCCCAACGTGCGCTTAATGTAGCCGACACACATCGATGGTCTTTTCCCCTCTTTGCCTCCCTCCTCCTGCTGCTGTCCTTTAGAGACGAGGCGAAGCGCTCGGAGGCAGATTCCAGCTGTAAGAGCTCACATTCCGGGAGAGCGCCGGGAAGCCCCAGGCTAATATGTCGCACTTCTAACGTTACAAACCACCTGGGGTTTGGAAACACTCACCTCTCATCCTCTCCCTTTTCTTTTGTTATTCTGCTACTCTGTTGGTCTCTCTGTCACTATACACGCAGACACACACACACACACACCGTCCTGTCCTACTAGTCCTCTCAACTTGGTCTCACCGTCTCGAGAAGTGGCGAGTCTGAAGAGGGGTGATGGCTTTGTTTTGTTTCTCTTATCGTGCCCGCAGGAAATTGCAGCTGTAATGATGACACAGCGAGGCCTCATTAAATGTGAGTGGGTGGGAACGCTTTTCCAGTCTCCTCTCCATCCTCGCTTTCTCTTTCGCCCTCTGACAATGTGGGCCACAAGCGAAACACTCGCGTGAAATGATGCTGCATATGTGAAACGTGAAAGAGACCGTGTGTCTGTGTCTGGGACATGCTTTTGTCGTAATACGCCAACAATCAAGAATTCGAATGTAATGTATTCACTGAAAAACTCACCTGTTTGCTGGTTTTGTGCTCAGGACAAAGCAACAACACTACAGATTTGGTGGGCTTCACTGTACTTTAAAGACATTATTTTTTTGTTTTTGCTCAAATTAGGGCAGCCCACATGCTGCAGGGCCAATGGCGAATATAGATTTTGTGGACCTGACGATTTGGGGCGAAACCTAGGGGTGGCTGCATTTGGAGACCCAAATCTACAAAAGCGACTGCGAGCTGCAAGCCACACACCAGCCTCTGGTGGCTACCCTGTGGATTTCACCTATTGCGGCTGTGATCCGGAAGCTAATTCTCGCCATAAACGGGGGATTACTTGTATGCAGTGTTCAAATTCATTCTCACATTCAAAGATACAAATCTGATAGAACTTTTGTTAATAATCCTTGGTTGTCTTTATCTGTTAACAAATGCAAACGACAACATAGCGCTTTAAAAACTGTGAAGTAACACAACAAAATACCGATCCCACGCATTCTTGCTCTTTTCTCCACGCGTTTGCAATCTCGGGGGCGACGAAGCCCTGTTGAGAGCGAGGTCGCGTCGCCCAAGTGCACCAGGCTCCCGCCGCCAGGTGTTTGAAAAGAAATAAGGTCAACTGACATTGAACTGTAAGAGCTTTTCAGAACAGATGGTATTTTAAAAGACACAGTATGAAATTGCAATATTCCCCAGGTTGTTAGCTTGGAATCGTGTTTACTTAAGTGTATGTGTGTGTGTGTGTGTGTCCATCACAGTTCTGAGTGTCTGAGCTGTGTCTTGTTGTGTGGGAGTTTGACCACACACACACACACACACACACACTGCTGCTGCTCACTCATCTGGGTGTTTTTCATCACAGCAGACCTAAATATTAAGATTCACCACCCACGTATCTCTATCACTTCCAGTACAAAGTACTCTGGTGTATACTAATACTTTTACAGCATTTATATTATTAATTTGTTGCATTTACACATTTATATTTGATTTACATAGATTATTATTATAGTGTTTAGCAGATTGGCAAGGCCCTTTTGAAGTAACTTAACGTGTTTACTTACCCCGTAGAGCTGCATTTGCACACTTAATGACACCCAATAAAAGAGCCGTATCTTCCTTTACAAATTATGACAATGCTCAGTTTTGAAAGCTATTAACAATGTGTATATGACAATGTAAGAAAGTGTATTCAGTAATAGACTATAAGTACAATGATTCGTAATTAGACATTGCAGCGATCTGATCGGTATCGGCCGATAATTAGCATTTTATGCTGATCGGCCAATCGGCTTTCATGTCAAAAGGAGGAGCATGCCGCGTTCAAGCAACGCGGCATGGGGAAAGAAAAAAAAGCCAAGCGGGCAAAATCTGGTCCATATAGCAAGGACAGTGAGAAAGTTGGAGTAAGCATGTCATTAACAGTATTTGTTAAAGTAATTTAATTGCAAAAGAGTAATTTAATTACAGTAAGTTAGCACCCATTATTTCTGTCATGTTTTAATGTTGATTTGACCTAAACTTGTCAGTGGCCAATCCTTGAATGCCCCCTAGAGGTCATTGATGTTTTCACTTTTGTCTAATATGATACCGAATACTTGAAAGTACTCAGTATTCAGTTCACAAGTACAGTATATACAATAAATGGCAGATTGTTTCACTTATTTTAGGGACACAGTGTCTTGTTTTTATATTTTTTGTAAGTGTTGAAGATGAACGATTTGTATCAGTTGAGAAATGGTGAATTTATTAAATTTCTCCATAATTCAGGAATTTTCTCATGGGGGGGGGGGGGGGGGGACTGTTTTTCATAATAAAATGGGAAAGTTGAACATTTTGATTTTGTAATTATTTGAATTAGTTGAAAAAATATATATCTTTGAGTTGATTTCTTCATTAATGGAATAGTGGAAATTTGGAGTATGAGCTGGACATTTTTGATGTTGTTCTCGGTGGAGAAATGTGAATATTTTGGATCTTCCAAAAAGCGAACGTAAGAATACAATAAAAATAAAGAACTTTGGTGCAGTATAAACAACATACTATGTTAATGCGTAAGACCATTAAAGGGGACATATTTTGCCAAACCAACTTTTTCTAGTATTTGGGATGTCATATTGTCTCTCTATCGCTTCAGTAAATGTCAAATATGAATTAAAATTGTCCACACATTCCTGAGTTCAAGACACTTTTCTGTTGAGAGGCCTGAAATCAGGTCATTCGAATTTGTCGAGCTTATCTACATCACTAACAAAGATCTCCACCTACCTCTCCGCTCCCGAGCCAGCGCTGTCAACATAACAAACACGTGTGTTCTCACAAGTGGGTCTTCTACACGGAGGCAAACGATCAGAGGAAAGGGGGTGGTCCTAGCCAAATATGGACAAAGCGGATACAAAAATGGCTCAAACAGAAGTAGCAGTTAGAGGGGCCTCTTCTGGACACTTTTATGACGAAACTGAGCTGTTAAATTAAATTGACTTTTATACTAAGTCCATGTTAGAGGGTCTCTCGATGGAGGTCTAAATAGGCAAAATACAGAATAATACAATAGTATGTCCGCTGAAGAGCATTCACGCAATAATATTTTAAGATCTCTGAGAGGGAAGCGGTATGATTGTAAAAGGTGGTGTTAGTTTGTACACTGGATGTCATTGTATTGTGTAGGTGTAGCAAATGTTTTGGCTAGAAAGAGTATATCGTTTCCAACTGTGGGGGGGGGCAGGAGGAAGAAATGTAGGTTTGTGCCAAATGTTGGACACATGACTCAAGTCGTTTCTGGTTGCGTGGTTTCTATGTTTATTGATTCTGAAGAGAAAGATGACACTGGACCAATCATGGAAGCCTGTATCAGCACTGTTGCTGTTAACATGGCGCAGCTTGCAATCGAGCAAAAACATCTTGCTTTTTTCTGGTTAGTGATGTCACAGCTTGTCTCCTCTAGATTCCTTGAAATAACCTTAGGATCAAATGTTAAGGGAAAATAGTGGAAGGGGAGTCGAATACGTGTACGTGGTTAACCATGATCAACCACTCTTTGGATCCATTCAAAGTCTGATGAATGGATTGAGTTGATTGAGTCTGTACTTCCATATAATAAAAGGATGACTTTTAAAGAAGGGTTGACGAACACAATGGACAATCAGGAAGGTATTTCAGGAATTGCTCTCATCCACCTGAGAGGTCATCCCGAATGGGCTAATCTGAATGTAACAACACGGTTTCAATGCATTGTGCTTCCTGTCTCGCCCCGCAGGTGATGAGCAGCCGCTTCTTCCCCTACGAGACCATAGTGACCGATGCCGTCCTCAGCCTGGATGAAGACACGGTGTTGTCCACCACAGAGGTGTGTTGATGTATGCCAAATGACTTTACCTTTGGACAAAAACTTTCATAAATGTCAGATTCTACTCACATTTGCTTTGTCATTCAGTGTGGAACCTATTTTTTTTTTTTAAATTACTTCAAAATCTCCTTCAGGGTGCCTCCATACTTTTCTTTTTCCCTTTAGTGACATCCTCATATCTGACAGTTCAGGTCACAGTGACCTCTTCAGTAAACCTACAAATTACAAAAAGCTTTCTTCCTGTTTTCCAGTCACACTCTTTGGGGGGAGTTAGATCAAAATCCATTTCGTGGTGAGCAATTCTGTGTGTCATTATTCATGTTGGTATTCATCAATATGACGAATAACATGATATGGTCACTCGAATCTTGTATAGGTCACCAAACATGGCCTTAAATTACAAATTATAATGTCTTTTTTTTTTTTTTTAACTGTTTCTATGTTTGGGGGAAAATGTGCTTCCCTTTTGTGTTGTTAATGATATAAACACACACACACACAAACACACCTTTTTAACATTGTAACTAATTTTTTAAAATGTGAGTGCCCCCACACATGATGAGGAAAAAAAACATTTACGTGTTCTTACTGCTATTATAGTGTCTGTTGTACCTCACATAATGATATACTTATGGACGATCAGATGTCTGGCGTAGTACCAAGACTGACCTGTGATTGGCAGCATGGTGTCACAGTGCGTCCATAGTGCCGGAACATACAAAGAAGAAAGACTAGTAGTGCCGCAATAGAAAAAGCTAAGCTAACTGTTCGCTGATTTGGCAACTGCATTTGGTTTGAACACTTTTGATGGGCCCCAAGTAAGAAAGCTGCTGGCATCTACTTTGTTTGGTCAACAAAGCCCGCAACCCCTGTGAAATGTCCCATTTGTATTTACTGTATTTATTTGAAACGAAGCAACACAAATTTAGAAATATATTGACAAATTCCAGATGTGTGTGACTTAAGTTGAGAAATAAACAAAAAAATAAAAACAAATAGTTTTGCAGCATATGCTTATGCATATTTGTGGGTGTTTATTTGAAATAATTAGCCGATTGCATTCGAACTCATTAAATAGTAGTCTGTGCACACCTGCTGCCAAATTAAAATAATGCAAATTAATTATAAGTCACTGATGGTGTAGTGGTACACACGCCTGACTTTGGTGCGGGGCAGCGTGCGTTCAGTTCCCACTCAGTGACGTTATGAATGTGAGTGCGAATGGTTGTCCGTGTCTATATGTGCCCTGCGACTGACCGGCGACCAGTTCAGGGTGTAGTCCGCCTTTCGCCCGAAGTCAGCTGGGTTAGGCTCCAGCGCCCCGCGACCCTAACCAGGATATGCGGTGTTGAAAATGGATGGAATTACAAATGCATATCAGCTGTTCCCATGGAGTGTTTTTTTTTTTTTTTTTTTTTACTGACATTTACCATGACTAAATACGGTTATTAAAAAAAAAAAAGATTGTTTCCGTTCAAATGTCACCGTCTGTGTGCAGGTGGACTTCGCCTTCACCGTGTGGGAGAGTTTTCCCGAGCGAATCGTGGGCTATCCCGCACGCAGCCACTTCTGGGACGGCAACAAGGAGCGTTGGGGTTATACCTCCAAGTGGACCAATGACTACTCTATGGTGCTGACAGGCGCCGCCATCTATCACAGGTATAGTACTTTTCCTTATGCTGTACTTCAGTGTGGGGCCACCATTATATTTCCTTTGTTTGATGAAGCCCATATAGACAGTGATCCCCCGCTGGAGTTCAGCATTCGATGACAAATCTCTCACATTTAGTTCTTCGCTTGACTGCACGTGTTCTTAATCTCCCAAAATTTCACACGTTCGTCAGTGTTGGTCAAATGCAGTCGATTGACTCTTCATTAGGTATGAGTGCAAATTCTAATGAAATTCATATTTTAAAAGAATCATCATTTATAAAGATAATAACCGTCAAGTAGTGGTGTAAAACAGCCCTGTATCATACTAACAGGTATTCATGAAGCTCAATCAAGTAAGCAGAACAGCTTATATTATCATGGAGGGCAATTACACACCATTGTGAACTAAAACACAATCATAAACATAATTTGTTATATCTTTATATGCATGGATAGATCTCCATTGCTTATTTCACACTTTCAATTTGCACGCTGCTCTGATTTAGCGCTGCCTTGCACATCATCGTCTCCCTTCTTTGCTTGTTTTGTCACATCATCGTTACGGTTTCCTCAGAAGACTGTGAACCTCGTGAATTTATAATTGCCTAATTCTATTATTATGTATACACAATGGCCTTTGCAGTTATATATTTTAACAACCTAATTGAATTGAAAAGCAGCAGTCATGGAAAATAATGACAACCGAGTATAAATACGAACTGTTCAGTTTGTTAAAAAAAACTATTTCGGGACATTTCATATATCTGTAAAAGGTGAAGGGGGGAAACAAAGGTCATAATTAACAATTAATAAATTAATTTGACAAAATTAAAGGTGTCTATTGTTAAATGAATCCCTCTCTGATAGTGATAATCAAAACGTAGCATTATTATTGTTGTAAAAGTGTATTAATTGTTACTAGCAAGGTAGCTCTTGTATTATGTCATTCATTAGTCAGTGCGAGGACTTGGCATCGGAATGGAGGTGAGATCCTGTCTTTCTGTCAGCGGTGTGAATGGTTTCTACCGTGTCTTGCAGGTATTACCACTACCTGTACACCCACTACGTGCCCTCTAGTCTCAAGACCATGGTGGATCAGCTGGCCAACTGCGAGGACATCCTCATGAACTTCCTGGTCTCTGCCGTCACCAAGCTACCGCCGATCAAGGTCACGCAGAAGAAACAGTACAAGGAGACCATGATGGGACAGGTGAGGCCGTAACACACCTCCCATAAATGTTTTGCGTGTGTGTCATTTTGGATATGAAAAGTGATTGAGGATGCTCTCTTCAGGCTCAACTCAACTCTTTTCAAGCTTGGATGCAGTTCCAGTTAATGCCGCACATACCGATAATATTGTACTGTGTTGTAGAGATTTCCAGAAAGCGATCAAATGGTTTTTATCCTCCAACCGTTTGAAATAGAAAATGCACAATAAGGAGGGAAAAAAAAGCAATGTTGGTTCAGGTTTTTTTTGTTACATTGCATTTTTGTCGAAAACCAATAGTCCCCGGTGGTTACTAACCTTCATCTGCTCCACGCTGGTCTCTGAACACATCCAGTGTAGAGCGTGTGGATGCAGGGTTCCTTCATCCAGTTAAATTAAGCGGAGGTCCGTAGTCTCACCATTTGTGCTTCAGAGCATTGACCTCCAAACGCCAACGACATCCTGGGTAATTTTGGTCCCTTTGGCGAGGGTTAGTCGTCAGCGCTCCTCAACCAAACCAAACTGCTTGGTGCCTTTTGGCACACTCCACCAAACTCTTCTTCTTTTCCTTTCTTGCTTTGACAAATTTGAGTGCTTTTATACTTCTTATACTTCATAATCAGACTATAATTTGGCCAATAGTAAAGCATTACCAAGTTTTTAATCAGTTTCATCTCATGTGTGTTTAGGTACAGTGTTCTGATGAAATTACTGTATTTGGAATTGCAAAGAAAAAAATCATGCTGCCCTTGAAAATGTTAGGCCATTTCAAATTCAAAGTGTGCGTTCTATTTCTCACGGATTTCAAGGACATTCAGATGGCGGAGAGTTGGGAGAAGCCACACGAATGAAAAGACCTTAATTCCAGTGCCAGGGGCTTGAAAAAAGGACTTAAAGAGTGAACGGGAGGCTCGGGCCCAAAGAGCATATACTGTAATTTCCCCAAAGAAAATTGGTGGCGTGCCCTCTCCGGGTCGGGGATGAGATCCTGCCTCAAGTGGAGGAGTTCAAGTATCTTGGCCCTTCATGTTTTCTTTCAAGAATTGTACCCATCTTACAAATTCTGCCTGGGTAATCACACACGTGAGCACAAATGTGTGTTGTCTCATTTACGAAATCAAAATAGGGCTGTGAATTTCAAAATAAAGTGCTTAACTTCCGAATAGTTTTTTTGAAAAAAACGAACAAAATGGTTTGATCATATGGGTAGAAGCAAAATCATGCATTGTAAAAGTGCATTATAAATAGGTAGAAGGGTTTTCCAGAATTTTGAGGTCAACTTTGTGGGTGCGCATTATACACGAGAAGTTACGGTAAGTACATGGATAACTCTTGTATGATGTTGAATAAATGCTCAAATTATGTAATTTCTGCCCTGCTTCTAATTTGAAAACGCCTTGTAAACTAAACATTACAGGTCACCTTAATAAGGCACAAGTTGGCACAATTCCTGCGAACATATAGGCACTATCACAACTATTTCCTTCATCTTTTGGGATGGACTTTAGACTTTTAGGTGATCGTGTGAACATGGCTTAGAAAAAGGAACGCGTGTTAAGCTGCAGTGCTCACGTGAGTGTTAATTCTCCATTTTCCTCCCCCCCCAGTCTTCAAGGGCATCTCGCTGGGCCGACCCGGACCACTTCGCTCAGCGGCAGACGTGCATGAACAAATTTGCCAGCTGGTTTGGCGCCATGCCGCTGGTCCGCTCCCAGATGAGACTGGATCCGGTCCTGTTCAAGGACCAGGTGTCCATCCTGCGCAAGAAATACAGGGACATCGAGAGGCTCTGACAGGACCGGCCCCCCCTCGGGCCGGACCCCACCCGGGGGGATGTGTGAGGGCGGGGGCCAATGAAGCTCCGCCCTCCACGCCAGTGAACATTAGCGCTGTCGCTGAATTGAACAGATGTTTGGGAGTGCGGAAGAAGAACAAAAACAAACATGGGGACACTAAACAGTAGATTGCGCACACTGCTGAAAACAACAACAACAACATATTTTTTTGTGGATGCCATTGACTATCCTGCTCTCCCAGCAGGTCCGTACAAGAGGGAAGGGTGTCTTTTTGTCAGTGTTGCAGATAACAACGCCCACTGCAAAATGCCCCCCAGGAACTCCTAGCAATCCATCTCGCTTTAGGACCCAATACAGGACTTACTCACACCCCAACCCTACTTCGACCCTCCCACTGCTTGATCGCCTGATTTGATTTTTGTACAAATCAGCTGTCTCTGAGATTGAATACAGAGAACCATCCATTTTTCTTTTTTTTTTGATTTGAAGGATGTTGACATGATTATATCCTGATGAGATTTTAATCATAATACTGTACTTCTTCATGGTCGCCACTATTGACACAGCTTGAAATCTCAAATCCTCTCCCCGATCCTCTGTTTTATTTTGTTTTCACTAGTCTGCTGTGTTTCACTCATTCATTTCACATCTTATTGTCCCCTCACTCTTTTACTTTTCTGTGTGTGTGTGTGTGTGTGTGAGCCCTGTAAAGACAGCTCATCCAACCATAAGTTTGAGTACATTTTCCCTCCATTGGAGTCAAGCTAAATGAATATTTTGGGATGGAATGGGAACAAAACCCAGAATGTTCTAACCCAAACTGCCATTTCATCTTGCGCCGTTGGCCAGAAATGTAACATCCTTGCTGGCCTTTTCCTATTTTTGCAAACACCATCATTTCCTGGGAGTGCCATTTTGACATCAGGTCTGCCTTTAGAATTATTTATTGCACATTTACGCTGCCTGTATTAGTTTGAGACACCTAGTTGCTCCTTTGAAATGCCCCTCAGTCCAGTAACCATAGTTTTCTTTATTATTGTGAGATATTCTTTTTTTTTTTGCAATGAGCAGCATCTCTCCAAACAATGCTGTCATATTAACATCAAACAGGCTGACAGTTTGCACCTTAATTGGCGAGATCAGAAGTCTACTCGGACACTTGAATGAAAAAAAAAACAACTTGCATTTTGTTGCCTTTCTGTCAGGCTCTCATTCAGCCAAAGCTGTGAATCACTAACTGACTTTTTTGTATGTTATTATTTTTGGAATATGCAACAGTGCCATATAGGGGTGATGTTGCCGTGATAAAGAGGCTAATCTCGAAAATGTTACAGCAAAAGTAAATAGAAGCCAAATCACGAGAAAGTACAAGTACAGTGGAACCTTAAAGCTTTTTCCTAAAAGATATCATGGAAACAGAAAGAATACAAGCCAAGCTAGTAGCATCATCCATCCATTTTCTGTACCGCTTATCCTCACCAGGGTCGCGGCCGTGCTGGAGGCAATCCCAGCTGATTGTGGGTGTGTACAGAAAGCTACTAGGGCCACACAGAGAAAAAAATGGAAGACGTTTTTCCTCACATTAACAATATGACTTTATTCTCATCATTTTTTTTTTCTCTTCAGTGTGGCCCGAATACTTCTTCACAGTAAATTTCGAGTTGACAAACATACTTGAAACAGATTCAAATGTATTGCTATCCAGACAAATCAACTTATTTTTGCATATTAAAAGCCCAGAAGCCCTACTCCCCCCCCACCCCTCGTGAACTCTCATGTATTTCCTTTGCAGTCCTGTTTCTTTTAATATTTGATTTCTTCGTGGCGAAAGTGTTCCTCTACAGCACTTTTTTTCAAGCATCTGTTCCCCATTTTGTCTTGAATCCACATCAAGCCTTTTTTTTACTGCCTGATTGTTTGAATAATTGTCACAGATCAAGAAAATTGCATATCCCGCAGCTTTGCCGACAACTCCCTGCACTGTACAGAAACATATTTATTTTTTGTAAACAAGACTGGTTCGACTATAAAGTGACATTAAGATGATCCTGCATTGCAAAGGGGAGTTAAAGTATTTATTCAGTTTTATGTTCACACGCCAATGAGACCACCCATATTAAGTTTCACTCAACATTGTTTTTTGTTTAGTTTTTTTTCCCCCCTGGGAAACAACCACTGGTGTGCCACTTGTACTAAAGTGGAACATTTTGTAAGAGTTTTAACTTTGACGATCACATACGCCATTGGTCTAAAATTGGATTGGGATGTGCCATGTTGGCTCTCAGCGGGAGTCAAATTGCAAAGGCCCGATAAAAAGTAGGGTGGAGAATGACACGCAGTTGCACCAGATGGAAACGTTCAGCAAACGTTGTGGTTATTGCACGTGATAACGACTGAGGGACGGTGACACACTCGTGCTGCGTTTGCCTCATCCACACTGCTCGCCTCGAGTTGGCACAGTGAATTGTGTTCGTCTTTTTTTTTTTCCAGAGAGTCCAGAGTTAGATTTTTCACGTGATTCATTTCAGCTGTGTCACAAAGATAACCTCTGCAAGCTCGCAATTGGGTCAGAACAAACAAAATAATATGCAAGTTCTACAATTTGGGGGGAGAAAGGTCTTCCCAAATGGGGGGCGAGGGGGGAAAAAAAAAAAAAAAAAAAAAAATGTGCCAGATGTTTATCTTGATTTGTGCCTTTTGTCAACGTGAGTTCTTGCACTTCCGAGGAACATCTGTTGTGCTTATCAATGCCTGCTTATTTGTTGTCATATCACCACAAACCCCCTTTACATCTTTGCATTTGCACACCCATGTTTCGGATTATTTGTCTTCGCGTCTGTAGTCACGTGATCCACCAGAAGCTGATGTGTGAGGTCAAACTAGACGTGCGGCTGTCCTGATGCCTTCTCCTCTCCCCTCCTCCTACTATGTAAAGACTTTTATAGAGGTCACAAATGAGATAGATAAATGATTTTGTAAGGATGATTTATAATAAAATAAACTCATTTGACGATACATGTCTCATTTGGTCATTGGTGGTGTAGTGGTCCACTCGCTTGACTTCCGTCTGTGTGGGTCCATTACCACTCAGTGATTGCGAATGGAAATTTTGATCACCATCAGCTCTAAAGTTCAACACAGTTCAAACCCCCCCCCAAGAGTTTAGAATACGGTGGTCGCAATAGTGTGATCCAACCATCCGAATAATATGCGCGACCTCACTCTATCCTCCTTATGGTCACTCTTGACACCCAAAAATGATCCTCCCCTTCTGCCATCCTCTCACTTTCATTTGGACACAAACATTCTCAAATGGGATCCCCCAAAGCTCAGAATACAGTGGCCACAATTTATGACAGTGGGATACAACTGTCAGAATGTGGGACCTCACTCCATTTGTCTTATGGTCAATCCCAACACCCCAAAAACTTGACCCCGCCCTTCCGACATCACTCACCTTCATCTGGATACAAATGTTCTCAAATGGCAAATGTTACTTCACTGCTGCTGCCTCTAGTTTGCTGCCGTCATCTAGCGGGCACAACTCAAATCATTGTTAGTAACGCAAGGCAAAAAAGTGCCCGAGTGACAGCTCGAAAAAATGTCAAGTCGAGCTACCACTCTAGACTGTGAAAATACAAAATAATAATAATAATTGCTTAAAATCTGCCAGATAGTTGGGGAGTGAACGATGGAGCGGTTCAGTGTACAACAATATATTGCCAAAACTATTTGCTCACCTGGCTTGACTCACATATTTGTGACATCCCATTCCTAATCCATAGTGTTCAATATGACATCAGTCCACCCTTTGCAACTATAAGAGCTTCAACTCTTCAGGGAAGGCTGTCCACAACGTTTAGGAGTGTCTTTATGGGAATTTATGACCATTCTTCCAGAAGCGCATTTGTGAGGTCACACACTGATGTTGGACAAGAAGGCCTGGCTCTCAGTCTCCGCTCTAATTCTCCCCAAAGTTGTTGTTTTGGGGTTTTTTGTTTTTTAAATCTGGTTGAGGTCAGGAGTTAAGGCCAGTCAAGTTCATCCACACCAGACTCTTTCATCCATGTCTTTGTGGACCTTGCTTTGTGCACTGGTGCACAGTCATGTTGGAAGAGTTTGGAGGTCTGTAGCGATTGACTCGGCAGAAAGTTGACGACCTCTTCACACTATGCGCCTCAGCATCCGCTGACCCCGCTCCGTCAGTTTACGTGGCCTACCGCTTTGTGGCTGAGTTGCTGTCATTCCCAAACGCTTCCACGTTCTTATTATACAATCGACTGCGGAATATTTAGGAGCGGGAAAATTTCACACCTGGACACAGGTGGCATCCTATCACTGTTCCATGCTGGAATTCAGTGAGCTCCTGAGAGCGACCCATTTTTTCACAAATGTTTGTAAAAACAGTCTGCATGACTAGGTGCTCGATTTTATACTTCTGTGGCCATGGAACACCTGATTCCAATTATTTGGATGGGTGAGCAAATACTTTTGGCAATATATTGTACCTGTAGTATTAAAACTGAATAAATAAATCAATTCAATAACTATGAAATTATTAGCCTCTACAAAGATAATAATGTTGAGTTTTCATTGACACTGTCAGAGAGGTAGGTATGCATTTTAAAATATAATTATAGTGGCTGAAGCAATGGCGTTTCTAATATTTTGCATCCATTAAAGACTAAAGCATTTTAGTAAAAGGCAGCGCAGCTCCACAGCAACCAAATTACACCCACAATAACAAACTTACGGTTCAATTAATACCTCCGTCATTATTACCTTCACCAGGATCAAAAAGTGCAAGGCAAGTTAGTAGGACTAAACAAAAACAGCATAAATGTGAAAGAAGAAACAATTCAATTTAAGTTCGGATCTGGATAAAGGTGCAGGTCAAGGAATTTATTTGTATTTTTGGGGTGTTACAGTCTGCTTGCATTAGGACCAAGTGAGGCAGGGATCCAGCAGGGAGCTATGGTTTATGGTTTAAAGAGTGTCAGTTGGAACGAATCAAAAAAGGTAGGTTGGGTGATTTTAGGATTCCTTCGCCTTGGCTCGCAAGAACTGGATCTCATTATACTGTGCATGCACATCTACAGACATACCAATAATTGGACCTAATGTAAGCCCGAGGCATGATGATCGAATTCCTTTAAAAGACTATTCTGAGCAATTATTCTGTGTTGGAGTGTGTTAAAAGTGAGTTTTTGTAATTGTAAACATTAAACTCGCTCAAAATGTACATCTCCCAAACCGTATATTGTGCGCGTTGTCAACACCAAGTGACCGTGACGTGAAATTAGAGAGGGAAGCAACCCGAAGCCCGTGGTGTGGGGCTCTCTCACACTGATTGATTGATTTTTTAAATCGGTGTGCATGTAGCCACCTTAAGCTTTTAGCAAGTATAATGGTTTGTGCCTCACTAACAAACGTGTCCTACTTGTTTTCATTCGCAGCATCGGCAGCACAAACACGTTCCTCGTCTAACCTCTGTTTCCACTGTGTGGAAACGCACACATTTGTACAGTAATTATAGTTGCCTCCTGGAACATAACAAAATCCTGTAAGTGGTTGACCACTAAGGTTTATTAATCAGACACACAGTGAGGCTTTTGTTTTTTGCTTGAAAATTGCATCTATCCTCCTTTGATGAGGACAAAGGTGTGGTAATGCTTTATAGAAAAGAAAGTGTGTTCCCGCTTTATTGAACACGACCGTCCGTATCAGACACTGATATTGTCATGGACCTGACATTACGGTGTGGATGATAAATAAGCACTGAACCTGCTTCTGGGTGGGCTCCAAATGGAGGCTTTTGTGAAGCGTCCCTCTTTCCGAAGAGTCTGATTCAGCGGAACCTCAAAGATTGAACACAGTCCAATTTGTTAGTGAGTCGTGCTTAATTTTCACACCACTGTGTTACTTCATTTAACTCATTTAGATTACAGTAACCAAAGACTTTCAGCTGACTCTCAACGGCCGCTAGCGGCTGTCACATCGTCCAAATTAGTATTATACCTTATGTTGCGCACCAACGTTAAGGGACTTCAAATTGGAAGGTTTCAACTGTACAAGTCCAACATGCACTTTCCAAAAATGAAAACTACTAATGCGGAATGAGGATAGACCTTTTATACGCTAATATATAACTGAGGCAAATGATTTGAAAACGCGTATTGCACTGTCAATTGTCTTTAGTAACGATTTGTAAGTAAAAAATAAAAATAAAAAGTATCATCCCTGTAAGGTATGGTAAGGCTCACCACTCATCAACTCAAAGATACTCATTCCATTTATTGGCTATTTTTTAATTTGTTAGAGTTCAAGTTGAATTACGTAAAGTTGTTTTTGTTTTTTTTAAACCTGTCCTGTTCAGCTACATGGCCTTGCAGAACGGTGGATCTGTATGCCTTTGTGTGCTAGAACAGGAGAGTTTGAAATACTCCCTCTACTCAATTTTGTATTCTTCTAATTCATCGGATTTATTTTATTTATCTAAAATGCAGCCCGACCGAAAAGGGTTTTAGGGGACAGAGTGGACAAGGGGTGCGGTGGGATTCTTCTTTTGAGTGTCTAAACACCTGCATTGTTAGTATAACCTGCGTCTTTATAAGTGATCTCAGCACAAGTAATTCAAGTCTACAGTGTTTCTATCGCACTTATTAGTGAATGAACACCATATCACATGCGTGTTAGTCAACTGGTGTACATTACAAAAAAAATATTTCTTTTTTTTTTTTTTTTTAAACAAAACTCTGGAGGTGAAGAGTTCATCATGACAGAAATTATAATATAACAAGTTTGTCTTATTTCAGCATTTAAGTTTATTAAATGTGAAACATTTAAGACATTTAAGCTCATCATTCGCACAAAATAAGAGGATTGAATAGATTTGATGTGTTTCTACAGATATAAACTCTGTGGAGCTACAAATACATTAAAACACCGAGAATCAATTGAAATCAATGCTGATTAAAACGTTGACAATTGAGGTAGACAGATGTCCGAAAATATCACCACCAACCATGTTTTGCCTACTTCCAACTCACCGCTGGGTTAGAGTGACGCCCTTTCGTCTTCATCTTTCCACTTTCCTCGTCAGGAAATAAAGTCTTCGCTTTGTCAGTAAAGTGCCACCTCAGCAAATCTGCCGTATCTTCATGGGTTCCACTTGCCCTCGGGCTGCGTGTACGTGCATACGCGCGTGCGGACTGTGGTTTATGCTTCAGCTTCTGACGGCCAGCATGGAGTTGATTTCCCAGATGAGGTTGCGGACTTGATCCATAATCTGCTTCAGCTGCTGGTTCTTCTGCTTCAGCTTCTGTCGTAAAAACAAGACAATTACAAATGATTTGGGTGCTTTTTTTTTTTTTTTATTGGCTGGGCTAATTACAATGAAAAACAGGTTATGGCAGCTGCAGTAGTAATACTATAAACTATAAATCACCAAACAACTCTTGTAAAATGTACTGAACTGGATTTGCTCAATCGACGTGCATTCTCGCCTCAGACTTTTCTGTGTGGAGTTTTCATTTGGTGGGTCGTCTGCTTTCCTCCCAAATTCCAAAAACATGCATGGGAAGTTGAGTGTGACTCACTCGCTCGTCTCTATAGAAAATGGATTTATTGTGTATGGATTAATAGAGGTGTATAAAGAGTGAATGAATGTATATGAGAGTTTAACCCTAACCCGACGAAAAACTTCGCTAAGAAAGACTTGTCTGCTGAGTTCCATGGGCTTCATGATGATGTGGTTCACGTGTGTTCTCTAACAAACCACTGAGGCGTTCACAGAACACGGGTATTTATACTGAGAGTAAATTGCACAAAGGTGCACTCTATTTCCTAATTAGGTGACTTCTGAAGTCAACTGATTGCATTGGATTGTATTTAGGAGTATCAGAGTACGTACAGGGCGCTGAATAGAAATGCACACCGCACTTTTCAGATTTATGTTTGCTTAAAATGTGGAAACCCGTAAATCAATTCCGTGCACATACAAACTCGGCAAAGTACATTCAAGTTTGTGCGTGCGAGGTGAAAACCTTCAAGTGGTATGAATACTTTTTCAATGCCCTGCGATTGACTGCTGACTCGTCCAGGATGTAGTTTGCCTTTCGCACAGGGTCGGCTGGGATAGAACACGATTGAACTGTATAGAAAATGCATAGATGGAACTACAAATACTGTAATGGGCAGTCCATTAAAGGCCACGGGAAGTTCCTCTCACCAGGTTGGAATGATAAAAGGGACCTTGCACAATAGAAATAAACCCGACTAGAAGTCAGTACTGCAAAGTTGAAGTAATGCTTTATTGTATCGTATAGCCGTTATAGCAGATCAGATCAAATGACCGAGAGTGAGCCTGCCCTGGGCTAAGCCACCTAACTAAAAGATTTGAAAAATGAAATCCATCTCTGTCTCGCTGTCTCTCGGCAACACTCCTTTAGCCATGACTAATTACGGGCCCTTTTTGCGCCACAGATTACACCTTGAGCCATCGATTTCACACAGCTCTTCTAATATCATCTGTTTCGCTGATCGTCCTTGAAGAGAATCCTGAGTGGAACATTTGGACGCCTTTCAGTTTCTCGCTCGCTCTCTGAAGGACTCTTATGAACGCTCCTGCCTGGATCTTCCCTTTGCTATCTCTCTCTTTGACTTTGTCTTTTTATTCTGAGAGTGAGCATGTGGCTATATGAGTGTATTATACATGATATGGCTCATTACCCTGATGAGCAGCTCTTGAGATAACTTGGCCATTTACCCTGCATTAATGAGATAGTATCGAAAGCCTTTGTCATTTCAGGTAATAGAGCACTGTATCGTTTAACTTTTCTTTCTCCCCTTAATGATTTGAAAGGAAAGTGCATATAGATAGGTGCACTTGTCATGACAATTTCAAGCATAACTGGGCGAATACATTTGCCTCATTTCGTTTCTGCTTCACGTAAAAATCCAGCCGAGCACTTCCAGATATGAAATTCCACATTTTCCACAGTGGAAAATACTACAGAGGCAGCAAATCCTCATTATAGGAAGCTTGCCGATATGCAAATAACTAAAAATGCTATTATCACAAAAAGTCTTCTGCAACTTCAGGTATACGGTATTCAATTGATAACATCAGAAGTACCAGGAAGGGCTCAAAGATGTATTGTGTTTGCATTGTGAAGAAGAGAGCAAATGATTGCGACCTTAGACACCATCTCCTTTGTGTCAGAATGGCGAGACAGTCACACACAAAACTCACCCTGCAGGTGCACTCTCGCATTTCTTGTCTTTCAACAGCCCAACGCACAATTCTATTTGGATGTCTTTTCAATCTGTAAAAGGCTTCTGGCGACACACTGATATGCAGCCTTGCAACGGTGGTCAGTGCCTACTCAACAAAGAAATTAAAGAAGGAAGTGCTGTTGTCCTAAAAGACTGCCTGAAGTGTCAGATCTGCCTTATATGAAGATGGCGGTGTGGATGAACGAACATAGAAGTATACAATATTGGGCAAAAGTCTTGGTTGGTTGGTTGGTTGGTTGTTTTAGCATTATAGATATATATGTAAGATGTCACTTAATAATAATAATAATAATAAAGCCACATTGAATAGTCGGCGCAATGATCTGCTTGACCAATGAGTGACCGGCAGTGGTTTGTGTCGCCCAAATGGGATGGGCTGAGCATGCTCAAAATATGACCTCAAAGTACCTGGTTTTGCCAACATAAAACGAAACAGTCAATAGCGAAAAGAGTTACAGAAAGTTATGTAGGTACCATGCAGAGGAAATGACGCATGGGGAAAATCAATTCCTCTACCTTCACCTTTGTTATGGGGTCTTCTTGGCCCAGCCCCCTCTTCGAAGTTTTGTGACAGTCATTTTTGTACTTTTTGTTTTTCATAATCATGCTGTGATGTGTGTGTTTGACAATCTAATAGTTTACCGAGTCAAATTGACAATGACTTCCATTTCAAATGGGTGACAAATAGGTAACAATGAGTTACAAAGAACTGTTGACGCGAGTCATTTTGCTGTCAAGTGCGTACTAACATTATGAAAGTTAAAAAAAAAGACAATGCTTCTCCTCCTAAAAAGTGATTTGGATCGTCCACTTTCTGTGGGGCATTACATTATTACATGTTTCATGGCATTATCAATTTGAAAAAAAAATCCATTCTGTTGAGTTAGATTTCTATGCTGATTACCGTATTTTCACGACCATAAGGCGCACTTAAAAGTCTTACATTTGCTCCAAAATGGACGGGGCGCCTTATAATGCGGCGCGCCTTGTGTGCACCGAGTTCCAAAATCTGTAAATGTTGTTGTGTGACTTTAATTAGGACTCCGCTTGACTGACTGGGAGCATTTCCTGCCAACACGCTGCTTATATAGAGGAAAGGCAGACGTGACTGAGTCAGTTGTTTTCTAGCACGTCAAGTTTTTTTGTCCACAGCTTACCCTCCAGATAAGCAAAATTCCACTGATTAGCTGTACTAAGACTGGCCAGCTGATTACAATTGGACTCATATCTACTGCTACCTGGCAACTTGTTTGTGCAATCACAATTGGACAGTGCAGTGAGAGGTGCGTGCGGCTCCCAATAGGTCAGTACTATCACTATCTGCAAACAGAAAGTTAGCATAGTAGGAATTAAGAGGATTTGTGCTGGCCTTTTTCTTATCCTTGTAACCATGGGCATACCGTTCTAAGTTCTATTTCGTTCTGTGCTGTTTTTTTAGTTTTCAAAGCTTGTAACTATTCCATCCATCCATCTATCCATCCATCAATTTTCTTCCGCTTAGCTTATCCGAGGTCGGGTTACGGGGGCAGTAGGTTTAGCAGGGATGCCCAGACTTCCATCTCCCCAGCCACTTCATCCAGCTCTTCCGGGCGGATCCCGAGGCGTTCCGAGTCCAGCAGGGAAACATAGTCTCTCCAGCGTGTCCTGGGTCATCCCCGGGGTCTCCTCATGGTGGGACATGCCCGGAACACCTCAACAGGGAGACGTCCGGGAGGCATCCTAAACAGATGCCCGAGCCACCTCATCTGGCTCCTCTCAATGCGGAGGAGCAGCGGCTCTACTCTGAGATCCTCCCAGATGACCGAGCTTCTCACCTATCTCTAAGGGAGAGCCCGGACACCCTATGGAGGAATCTCATTTCGGCCGCTTGTATCCAGGATCTTGTTCTTTCGATCACGACCCACAGCTCGTGACCATAGGTGAGGGTAGGAACGTAGATCGACCGGTAAATTGAGAGTGTCGCCTTTCGGCTTAGCTCCTTCGTTACCACAAAGTCTACATCACTGCAGAAGCTACACCGAGCCGCCTGTCGCTCTCACGTTCCATTCTTCCCTCACTCGTGAACAAGACCCAAAGATACTTGAACTCCTCCACTTGGGGCAGGATCTCATCCCCGACCTGGTACCCCATACTCCCAAAGTACCACCCACAAGACTCCCCGAGGGACACGGTCGAACGCCTTCTCCAAGTCCACAAAACACATGTAGAGTGGTTGGGTGAACTCCCATGTACCCTCAAGCCCCAGACCACTTATCATTGGGACACACAAACCCATCCACCACGATAAGGTGGGCTATACCAACTTAGTGTTTTACATAGGTATATATTACCTTTGTTCCCCTTTGTTCAAAAACTTGAGGTGATTTAAAAAAAAAAAAAAAGAGAGATCAGTTTTTGGATTCCGCACTCAAATATTTGTTAAAAACAGACGTCAGACCTAACTCAACAAAAATTGTGTTCCCCAGTGTTAAGGGGGGCAAAGCATAAGATGAATACTTGTCGTATCAGATCATAGGCCTCAGAGGGCATACTTTCTCGAGAGCTCATGAATTCACTCTTGGTTATTGTTTTAAAGGAAATGTTCTCCAAAGAACCATCCAGACTGCTTTTAGCAATAAGCCAGTGTCGGTGTGATTGGCATGTTGATGAATGGATTGTGATTTTCAACAATCTTGGGATATCGGCAAGTCAAAGCAATGAAACGGCCCGGAATGTAACACCAAAAAAAAAAAGAAAAAGTGTTGCTTATTCACATCAGATGTCAAACAATCAAGGAAGTAAGGCCAACAGAATGTGTGCTTGTGTACATACATAAAATTGAGGCGCTTATTGTACTAAAAAAATAAATAAATAAGCAACCGCTCCCCCCAAAAAGCAAGTGTTGTGTAATGAAAAGCCACTTGGACTCATGAGTGTTCATTATATTATTTCCTGTCATCAGATTTGTACCTTCCTCATATCCAGACAGGCTGGCTAAGATATTCAATGTGAATCCACTGTACTGTATGAAGGATAAGCCATAATGCAGTCTGACCTAAATTCATTCAACTTGAAAAGTGGTGTCAACACCAAGATTCAAGCAATGTGAGAAAAAAACTAAAGCCAAGGCAAGAAAATTAATGGAAATCCGAGGGAATGTCTGAGTCCGAGGTCAAGAAGACAATCAATCGATGCACTCAATTGCGAAACTAGACCAAAAGTGTTCGTCTCTGGAACTCCAACAATAGAACTTAGTAACAGCCCTTTTCAGTAACATTTATTCTATGACTCCAAACATGTAATGTACACAAGTACACAAAAGACTCATCTAAAGGCAGAATATTTGATGCAGCTCTTTTACTCTATTGAATGACATTTGTTTATGCAGGTCTGCCATTAAATTCATGATCATGAATCCAACAACTAAATCATTCTCTGCTGTTCTTTGGGGAGGGGGGGAATAAAAAAATCCTGTAAAGTTGGAGATGGCTGTATTATTGTATTACACATTACCAACTGAAGCTTTTGGCATGAAGAGCAGGGCATCTGAGTCATGCACTCTGAGTTGAGTATTTTCTCTACGGGACTTAAGAGATTTCATACAGAATAAAATAAACTTTTCATCAATAGAAAAGGGTACATGTTTGGGCTGACTTTGAAATTAAGTATTTTTTTTATTGATTAAATAAAAATAAAACTGTATTCCCTATCCCTAACAGCTATGAAATCGTTTTTTTTTCTTCTGTTTTGATGGAAGAATAAAGCACTTAGAGCATGTTGACAATATTACTGGAGTATGACACTGCAAGGTTTATGCATGCTTACAATGACACGTGTTGCTGGAAATAAATACAGCAAAACGTAAGGATATTTGTGTTTGGTCGATCTTTCTTTGCTTTTTGACAAATTCTATGGCATTATAAGGCATATTTATTTCCCTTTTAAATGTTTGTAACATTTGTAAGAAACATGCATTTATGGAATGAGCAGCAGAGCTGAATATGTGGGTTGAACTCGTAAAAAATGTGCTTAATCTTCCTTGCTGATTCCACACAGCTTACTTTGTCTCTTGTTTTGAGCCTCTGATACCCCCACCTGTAAGCATAGACCCTGTTACAGTGGTCAGTAAGGTGTCAGTTCCAAAAATCAGCATACCACATTTGACTGGGCAACTACATGATTTGCAGTCAAGGTTTTCAGAACCCTAGGCCAAGACAATCTTGAACAGACTGTGTACAGTCTCATACAGCTGCTAGGAGGCCTGCCATGACTGCCCTTCATCACCGTGAGGCCCGATTGCGCTGGAATCGTCAACACGTGCACTGGAACTTGAACATGTGGAGGAACGTTATGTTCAGCAATGTTTCCAGATTCTGACTACAGCAGTTGGATCGAGGGGTCAAATTGTGGCGATGTGGAGAATACTATGTTGATTGTTACGCCAATAGAGTATCATCTTATGGTAAAGGCAGTGGTGATGGTGGAAAAGTGGAAAAACAAGGCTTGTTATCATTGCAGAGATGTTATCGAGATAAGATTTTGCAATCACTGGCAATCCCTAAACTCCACCGGCTGAGACCTCCAAGATAACAACACTTGCCTCCACATTTTGCTACACATTTCACTTAAATGTAGCCTGGAACACAAGGCATTTCAGTTCTTCAATAAAACAGCGATAGGACAACTGAAGTGATACATTTCCACACCATTGCTTAGTTTTTCCTCTGGACTCACCCCGTTGTTACCATGGTAGGCACAGAAAGTGCCATTGAAAGAAAACCAGGGCATGGAGCGGGAGACAGGCCTTGAGAAACTCGATGCTTGCCGTACTATCTGCCGCTGCATCTCGGGGGGAGGATGGCCACTTTCTTTGACGCCCGAGCAAAGTTTCTCACACTTTTTGCAGCGCATAATTTGCAGCCGGCTTTCATGTTGTCATCTGTGTTTACCTCAAAGCAGGGGTGCTCAATGTGTCAATTGGTAGATCGCATGACATTGCGTGACATTCCAAAAAAAAAAAGATGTCAGCCTATCATCCATCCCGTCGCTTGATTGATATATAGAGCAGCCAATCGATGACATCTGAATTTTTCTGACACTTAGGTCACGCACATGTGCCAACAACGGTGCTAAAAGGTAACTGCAGATGCGCAAACAACGGCGCTAAGTGTGTCAAAACTAACAAGTTCGTCAGGGTGTTACCTCCAATTTTTATCTCTCGGTGTTTTCTCTTAAAGTTAAGAAAGGCTATAAAAATGAGTGGGGGAGCTGGACCAAGTAAGAAGGCAAAAACTTACCACTTTCATACGGAATGGGAGGAGGAGGAGTATTTTCTTACAATGACATTTTCGAAATGCGTACGCCTCATCTGCCATCGCATTCTGCCATCGCATTGCCAAAGAAGGGAAATGTGGAGCGGCATTTCAGGACTGTTCATAGAAAATACGACACTGACTTCCCGCCAAAAAGCGAGCTGAGAAAGAGAAAGGTGAAGGAACTAAAATGCCAGTTGTCTGGACAGCAGTTATTTTTCACACAACATACTTCAAAAGCAAAAGCCGCCACTGAAGCATCGTTCCGGGTGAGTCACATCATCCTTAAGAACAAGAAATCCTTCCAAGAAGGAGAGATGGTAAAAGTGGCATTTGTTGAAGCAGCTGACGCATTGTTCCGGCATTTTAAAAATAAGGCAGCATCCCTGGCTGATTCACTTCAGTGCAAGTCATCGGAGTAAACTCAGGTAATGATTGCCTCATTCGGTGACGCAAGGTACATCAACATACATTGGTGCCGAGCTGTGTCGGCGGCCCAGAATTTTAGCTCAGTGGTAGCGCTCTGCGCTCCCAAACTGGACACTTGGTCACACACCCCCACCCCCCTCCCCCCCAAATAAGATAAATCGCGGGAGGTTGGTTGCTTGAAAAGTAGATCTTGGGGCAAAAAAGTTTGGGCACCCGTGCCTTTAAGTATCTTCACACGGCTGACAGGGGTCCTATATACCTCGCACGGAAGACGTACATCAGGCTGGTAAAAGCTAGTTGAAGAATGAAATGCCATTCCACAGCAGTTTCTGACCAGGATGGAGGACCTGCCAGGCTGTTCTGGCTGCCTACGGTTCTTTCATACACTGCTGATTGTTAAGTGAATAAATTGTTAAATTGCCAAAATCGCTTGTATCTTCAAAAAAAGAGTGAATGGCAAGAGCAAAGTAATCTGCTTGGTTTGCAACGGTATAAGCTTTATTGCCAAGAAACACTATTGCAAAAAAGGAAAAGGTAGCAAACACAAATTGCCTTACTTTTTGTGCTATGTTAGTTCAATGTTTTTGTTTGATCTCTTGCAACATTTTAACTGATTAGACGGATTACATCCAAATTGCTTAATCATTATCCTAAGCTTCTAAGCAAGAAGAACATTCTGCTACCGGAAGATCTGACCGTTAGTTTGAATGATCTGCTCTTTTACCATTTTCTGATGCACTTCATCATGCTGCCTCCTGAGTCCAAATCAGAGCAAATAATCTGTCTTCAGTAGGAGGGTGACAAGCAAACCAGTTTTTCCATCCAGCTCCACTGGTGACTATAGTTTCCCTGATTATCGCATTTCTGTGACAACACAGACTCTGTGTAAGATCCCTTATCTGAACTACACTATAACTATTTTGGGATTTTTAAGGCTTTAGGGATGTTTTTCAATTATAAGGCTATTTCTGTTGACTACTGCTTTGCTTGAAATCATTCTTCAATGGGTGCATCACACAAGTAATTGGTTAACACTTGGGATTTATCAAATCTTCACGCTTATCAAGCTTTATAATTGCCATCGCTCTATTAATTAATATGCTTGGATTATCATCACATTAAAGCCAATTGGGGAGGGTTTGTTGAGCCATTATGCAGTAAAGAAAAATAAAGCTAATCGTGTAATGGTATTACAAGATGAATAAAAATCATTTATCAGCATTTGCCCCATTTAATGCAAAATCGAAAACAAGACCACAAAGCTTTCAGTGACTATTAAGAACCCCACTGTTGCTTTTTGAAGAGGAGATTTGAGATAGCAGCAGCTGCTTGAAAATGAATGAGATCCAAATATGTGCTCACGTTTGATGACAAGCATGTAAAGGGAGCGAGTGGGGAGCAGGGGGGAATGTAGCAAGTGGAGCATAAATGTGCTTTCACTCAGGATTCCTCTGGTAATCCGCCCTGTCGCTGGCAACTCAAATCGCAGCTTTGACTCCGTGGATGTGGCTGGGAATTACAAGTGTAAGTGTCTG
The DNA here is from genome assembly GCF_024500385.1 of Phyllopteryx taeniolatus. Taxonomy (NCBI): domain Eukaryota; kingdom Metazoa; phylum Chordata; class Actinopteri; order Syngnathiformes; family Syngnathidae; genus Phyllopteryx; species Phyllopteryx taeniolatus. The sequence continues at coordinate 12,779,285 of NC_084522.1, forward strand.
TGAGTGAGGAGAGGGGATTAGATGAGAGGAGAAGAGCGGAGTAGAGCATTGTACACTTTTCAGCTCCAGTTTTGCCAGTCAGAATCACACAGTCATCCAAGTACCAAATTAAACCAAAAGGTGCCACTTATTTTAATTTATTGAAACTGCAAATAACAAATCCTCAGACACCAAACAAACAAATTCTTCTACCCGTGATATTTTGGATTGGAGAGAATAACACTGATGCCCCTTTTCTACAGAATGGTACTTCCGGCTCTAACATCTTTTGGTGCTTTTTCACAGATAATCTCAGGTATCATTTTTAATACGTGGTCAGCCAGGGTTGCAAAAACCTATGGGTGACGGAAACCACTACTGGTGCTCATCAAACTGACTTGAAATGACACTCTCAGAATTGGTGAATTTATAATTGTGCAGCCATAAATATAAGAGACTCTCGTTCTCATCCATTCTTGGTTTTTATTAGTGTGTTCCAACTGATGCGGCGCTACGTTGACCTCAGACGAATTTCCCACGACGACTCGTGCGGTACTGTTTGGTAGTGCAAAAGAGATTGCCTCAACCTAGGTGAGTAGAGCTGTGGAGAATTGGGCATCAGGGTACATTAACAAAACAATGGGAAAAGAGACTTGGAAATATGTCTGAAAAAGCTGTAATATTTGTGCAGGACCAGCAGTTTGCCATCTCACATTGTATACAAAACCTATACTGGTGGGCCCCAACCCTGAACAGGTTTTATCCTAAACCATATTGTGAATATGTTTTGTCAGCACATATGTGCTTAAAATTTTATAGGTGGCATAAAATGTTGGCACAGTACCGTATAATGTAGCATCGCTGTAGACAACACAGTGCACTGTGCTCGCGGCAATTGGCCGTGTGTCACTTTGATCTACTGCTTTGTCTCTTGTAGCCCTGTTGTAGCTCATTTCTGATCACTGTCATAACACAATCTAGAACATAAATGGCAGCCAAGAGCTGAAAGAATATGATGGATTTTACACTAAATCAGCCCAAAGAAACACAATATATGAACCTACACTAATTGGATCTACCCAGTTTGTGGCAGGGTTTCCATCACACTGATGATAATTTAGCAGGTCAGGTAACAATAAAGGAGCAGCCAATCAGGTATGCTCTGCTTCAGAAATCCAAAACAGAAGATAGTCTTAAGGTATTGCTTCAGCGCATTCATTCTACAGTATATGTCTCGCTCTCGACTTGTGAAAAGGTAGAACAGCTCATTTCTGCACCGGTTGACCTGTAACAATATACTGTACATGAATCAGGTCATATAGCAACGCAGTCCACTGCATATCAGATACCATTTTAAATCTAGATCAGAGCGGATGTCCATTTAACTCCACTGTAGTTCAGTCAGGAATCAAATAGGGGAAATGCTTTAGCCAAACGGCCTTTTTGATGAGAAGCCAAAAGTGCATACTGCAAGCGCTTATAAGGCAAGATAAAACAAACAAGGGCCTAATGATCCAGTGACTTATCATACACTCACTGACCACAACATTAGGCATACCTGCATAATGTAATAGGATCTAATACAATAACTGTATGAAATCCTGTTTGTTACCTTGTTTAGATACATGAGACAGGCTAAATACTATAAAGTGTAATGTAGTGTGCGTTCTATAATAATCATTATGGATGATGACACACCATGAAGATTCAACATAAAAAAATGCCACTGCGATAACCTTTGTATTGATGGATAGGCTTAGTGATGAAAGGGTAATCGGCATTTTTGTTACCAACAACAGCCACGAAGGTTCCATTACACTTTTATAGCAGAATAAAACATCTTTTCACAGCCATTTCTGTAGGTAGTACGTATATGTTTAGTGTGTTAAACTTTATTTACAATGATGTCTGTGGCTATGCGTACGGAGAATAATGGCTTCCTTTGTTGAACAAATTCTGATGAGGAGTAGCAAGGTAAAGACATTTCCAGTCAAAGAATTTCATTTATATTTTGAAAACTGTGAGTCATAGTTTAATAGCTAATTCAGCCACATGGTTTTCATCTCCATCAGTCATACTGGATTTGGCAAAAATATAACTTTGTCATTCAAATGTTCAAAAACAGGATATTCATGATCCAAGGTTATTGGCACTAACACTTTTTTTTTTTGAACAACAAGTGGTAGCTGTTGTCTTGGCCATCTATACACATCGTCGAAACACATTTAAGGGGAGATGTGATTTGAAGGGGAAGTACGTGAAGGACAGTTCTATGTTTGTTCAAACAGGCATTATAAAACATGTTCTTATTGGTTGCTCCACACTTATCATTAAATCCAGGCGAACACGGCGAGCATCATTATATTAAGAAGTCATTATTAAGTGGACTTACAAGGCAGTCTTTGAAAAGCAATATGTGGTTAATGCAAATAAAATTATGGATTTGTATTAATGAAATTGTTAAAGCTATTTATGACAAATATTGAATATCCAAAAAGTTCTTTTGAATATATATATATATTAAATAACCGATGAACTTCTCAAACTGCACATGCAATAAAATCCTCTACAAATTGGGATACTTGAGGAAAGTCAAACTTGTGGAAGTAAGCAGCTTACTGCTTTATGCTTGCCTAGGGAACAGTGACCCTAAGTGGGTTGTGTCGCACCATCTGATAGTATACCCAGAGGGAGCCAGGCCAAACAGACTCAATTTGCTACCAGTTTAGAAAAAAAAAAAAAAAACTTAATTGACTAAACTTTATGGCTTTCCTCAAAGGGAGGGTTTAAGTGCCAGTGCGTGTTTGGATTGAGATTTCCTTGGGGAATAAAGCCTTTTTATAAAGGATTCTGAAGGCAGATAAAAGCCTTCTCTTCCAGAGGTGGCAGAAATACAATAGGCATGTTGTCATCCTCACATACACCTACCGCCGGGGCGCTCTCCTCAGCATTGAGTTGGAACGTCTGCAGTGCCAGCAGACCGTGGCAGAACAAGTTTGATAAATTGAGTCATTTGATATCTGGGAGTCAGCACGCACTTCAGTCTCTGCTAAGAACTTGAGTGCCTGCTATTTAGACCCATCGATTGGGGTTTACCTTCTTGATTTGGTCCTCATTGCCAATAACTGTGGGGCAATAAGGTTGGGGTATTGTTGCTTTAAAGTCAATGATGGGCAGCCAAGCATTGGAGAATAGCGCAACAGAGCAAAAAAACAACAACAAAAAATCAATTTTTACTAGTTAGCCATTTTTACTCGCAAGCTCAGCCACCTCAGACTGGTCGTCCAACTTCAACACTGTCAGATGTCTGTAAGAAGGTAATACCATTTAAGCCCCAGCTGAGCACCTCTTCCACAACCTAAACAAACATGGGCCCTCGATTGATTGGGTGGGGTCCCCAGCCTCCGTGGTGCGGCCGCAGCAATTACAGGAGACTTCTGTCAGTCTTTGTGCATGTAAAACTGTGTCAATTCACTTGCATGTATCCGCAGGCACACACCCCTAGGACTCTTTCACTGGGTGTGGGTTCACGCACTTAAGGCCTCTATATACTCCCGCGGCCGACGAATTGCCCCGTGCTGTCGACGACACACCAGCGTGCCCCTTGGTTCTATATACCATCCACGTCGCCGCCTTCTCGATCGATTTTGCAGCATAATTAAACGTATCATCTGGTCATCTAGGTCTATTTATTCTGTCGGGGTCACCATCGTTGTTGCTTTGTTCTATATTTCTGAAAGGAAAGTAAAAACGGCTACCGGAAATGGCAAAAAAAAATAAATGCAGAGGAAACTCCAGCCAGTGGTGTCCTAGCCAATACCAGCCGTAGCGACACCCTTGTCTTGGAGGACAACTGCAGCACACTTGTTCTCTGCATTTAACCCATCACAGTGAACACATACACATGTTAGTGGAACACACTGGAGCAGGGGGCAGCTGAAGCGCCCGGGGAGCATTTCCGGGTATCAGTGTCTTGCTCGAGGACACCACAGCCGTGAGGCCGGGGGATGTTGGCGGATGGTCCAGTCGGGGTCTTGAACCTAGGTCCCCCACGGTGGTAGGCGATGATCTTAACAAAACAGCGCGCGTGGTTTGCGCTCGAGTATAAAGGAAAACTACGCGACAAATAACTCATGAATATGCAAATCGCTTGGGTATCCCATCACTTATACTCTCGTCCTGTAGACTTTTAGAATTTACATCATTAATCCCACCACACTTCAGTTGTACAGCCAGGTTCACGACCCTTGTCCTGCATGCTTCTTCTCCTGTCCTTGTCCTGTCCGTCCCTCACAGGGTGTAGCACCGCAGCCCCATGCAACACTCATATTTAATGTTTCATTGTTGTAGATAATGTACTGATTTACTTCTCTCATCCTGTTTACAATTAGTGATTTGTCTTTTGTCTTTGTTTCTCTCTCCCTTCTAGAAACTGTTCTCTTCGAGTGATCAAGCCTGATTCACAATAAACCTCAATTATAATAATAAGAAACCACAGCGGAAGCTTAAAAACTCCACTCTGACAGTAAAACTGTCACAAATGTATGTTTTGACGATGCCAAGTTCAGTTGGGTGCACCTGCACGTTGAAGTCCTCCTCCTCCCCCTCATATTCCAACACGTTGCTTGCCATTGCGTATAGAGTACAGTGCGTTGTGTTTGGCAGGTGCAACGTCACTTCCGGTAGCCCTTGTGGTGGATAGAGTTGCGCTTCGGGTATGTTCGGGGAGTCCTCAATACGCGTAATAAAAACCTCGTTCTTAGCTAAACTATTGTTGACAACTTGCTGGAAGTGACGTAACATATAAACAATGCAAATATGAATTTTAACTGACCCCACAACATCTTTGTCCTCTGACCTGAAAGAAAAGGGGCCTCCTTCAGTGGTAACAAAAACTTCTATTTTAAAACACATTATTAAAAGTGGGCGGCATGCTGAACGACTGGTTAGCACATCTGCCTCACAGTTCTGAGTCACCGGGGTTAAAATCCCGGCCTCACCACCTTTTCTCCGGGTACTCGCGTTTTCTCCCGCATCCTAAAAACATGCGTGGTAGGTTGATTGAAGACTCTAAATTGCCCGTCGGTGTGAATGGTTGTTTGCTTATATGTGCCCTGCGATTGGCTGGCGACCAGTTCAGGGTGTAACCCTGCCTCTCGCCCAAAGATAGCTGGGAAGCGGTACAGAAAATGGATGGATGGATTATTAAAAGTTAACAATTCATCTCCAAAATGCAATTGGTGTGTGAAAGAGCAGCGAAAATGACATTTATGTTTTTTTTTTATTCTTATTTAATCAGTCTTGTTCAGAATCCCAGTGGATGTCTGACGACATGAGAACTGCCTCAAGTTGTGAAGCCTTTCAAAGCAAATTAAAAACATCTTTCTTTTACTGAACCTTTTCATGTGAACTTGGGTTTGATGCTTAAACAAGTCTGTGCTGGATCTTTCTATAAAGAGTAGAGTCATGCTTTTGGATATCAAAGCATTTAATTGTTTTTTCTTCTCAATGTTTTTAGTTGAGATTCACAAGTGAGACAGTGGTCCTGAAAAATAGCATGAAAAATAAAGACTCCCCCCCCATGTAAGCAATAGTCGTAGGGAATCAAAACACATGACACTAAATGCATGGGATAAAATAAAACAAAAAAAATACTCTTGATTGTTTTTAGGTAAGAGCTTTGTGGCTACAGTACCTTTCTGACCTTGGCAAAGCAATTAAAAACCTTTTGGCATTCACAGACCCTCTAATGGGCACGTGAGGCTGCTAATAAGACCGAGGTACGGGCACCTGCTGTGAACAGCCTACTAATTCGAAGAAGGCACATAGTGGCAAGATCTGGTAAAGGGACCATTGGCAGGAACGAGGGATGGAAGACAAGTAGAAAGGTATGGAGAGCGTTGGGGCACAGCAGGGGTAAATGGATAGAGAACATCTAGCAACCGGGCAAGCCATCCCTCTCCCACGGGTCTTGCTGCAAGTAAGAGGTTGCGTTTGTTGATCAACAGCTTCCGTAGGCTCTCCCACGTGCTTTTTAGATTCAATTAACCGCGAGTGCCACTGGCATCCATTATAATCACTGAGCCAGCAGCTACCTAACAGGTCTGCAAGGAAGAGAAAGAGTCACACTGTGGATGGATCGCTTTTCAATTTGAAATTGCAAGCACCCTCCCACTTCTTTTAATTTCTCATTTGAATAAAGAGAACAGACATGGTAATTAACAGGGTATTAAGAAAGCCAGTGAGTATGGAAGGGAGGGAGGAGAGGGAGAGGGCTGAGAGTGAGAGTGCATGAGAAGAGCAGCAGAGTGGGAGAGAGAGCGAAGAGAAGAAGGCCGTGAAAATGAGGAACTGTGGAGAATTAATAACATGCCAGATCTCTCCAAGGCCTCCTTAATGGGCTGTGACAGGAATTTATTCACACTTAGGCTGGTATCAAATCAAACGCAAGGCAAGTGGCAGTGGCAGGCTTCAGCTCGGGGGGTGGGAGAGAAGGCGATGCACAATAGAGGAATGATGGGGGCCATGTCATATAGGTCCAGCATGACAACCCCCCTGTGGGATAAAAACTCATCTCCAAGGCATTCAGGAGACACAGTGCATGCAAAGGAAGTACAGTGAAGACAAATGATGAGTGATGTGTTGACGACAAGACTGCCTGTCCCACAACCCAGATGGAATGATTATCAAGAGTCGCTATGATTCATTCCGAAAAACGCACCCTCGGTCCATCAGTCAGACAGAAGGTTGCTTTCCACATATTTGGAAAGTAGCTGCTACAGACAGCTGGCAAAAAGCTGTACCAAACACTAAGTTCCAGCTAAATGAGCAGGGAGTTAAATGTACTTTTCCTGTCCTAATTGGCATGTGACCAGTAATGCAGGCTATCCATTAAAGATGTAATTTGTGGTCACATGGGTGTGACTGCATCTTTTTTATTAGAACACTGCATTTGACTAAGGACCTAAAATTGATATGCACAATCACATTCTACCACAGCAGGGTTCTGAGGCACACAGATTGAGCAATCGCAACCCATTAGGCACCAATGAATTATGGCTAATGCTTGTGAAATATTTATGCAAACAATATTAAGTTTCTTCCACGCTCAGAAACGTCATACATAAACAGCAAGTCCCATAATGGATGGGAGAGAATGCACATGATATCGTCTGGCAAGGCACACAATCTCACTGGAGCATAGCAAAAAGGGGGCTATTCAAAACGACAGAATACTTTCAAGTACACTTAAATTTAAATACATATTGTCACACGTAGCCTGCTGCCCAGTAAAGACACTTGTGGCGAGTGATAGGTTTGGGCCCCCTTACCTCCTCCCCACCGCCAACCTTTTTCCAGATCGCATAACCATCCGTCAGCCAGACCCGACAAACAGCAATTACCCCAATCGACACGTAACGAGACCAAGACTATCACTCACAGCCAGGATGCCCCATAAAGCATCTAGACATTACCAAGAAGGGCTCATTTATCTACCTCGACTCTATCACCCTTACCTGTCCAACAAAATTATTGAGGTGGGGGTGTGCTGGATATGTCTTCAGAGTTGATCTGACAGAGGCATGTTGGGCAACGGGTTAAAGGCTTTAGTTGTGGAGTTTCAGTGGAAGTGACAGCTAATACGAGGGCTTGAAGTGCATCTCCTTTAAAAGGCAGCTACATGAGTCTCCAGAAACAACAGTAGAAGGATAGGGTGACCCAAATGTGGTCTGGATTGAACTTCAGTGAACTTCAATGTCAAAATGAACATATTTTGGTTACTTAAGGAAGGAAGAAAATAAACCCAATGATAAAATACTTTTTGCATCGAATAACTTGATTGCATTCAAATTTCATATTTTGTAATATCTTGTGACTCAGTAAGATTGGACAGGATTGTTCCAGGTGATAACACAGACAGAAGGCTATCATACACATTACACAAGTATACCCACAACTAAGTACAGCTGCACAATCAAATGCTATCCAATACAAGAGTTGTATAAGAAATTTAGACTACCACAACATAATGTTGGGCCTGTTCACGATTTGCTCATGCATTCAAAAGCTCAAGTACTGTAGATGACAGCACAAATCGCTAAAATAATCAAATAGTTAACAATCGTAATACATTTATCAACATTGAAGAAGCTGTTTTTGGACCATGTTAAAATAAAGTAATATTATACTATATAAACATCTTCTTCCCCATAAAACTGTAACCTGTGTCTCTCTGCTGTAGCAGATGCAGCACGAACAAATAACTACAAATATTTTGCCCATTACATGGAATAAAATAAAGTAAGAACATTTTTAAATCCACTTCATATAATGCAGTGCAGTATTCCAGTGAAAATTACCACATTAAATTGTCATATTACAGGTTGACAGATTAACCACTAAACCTCCCATGTTCTGGAATTTGATTATTCTTTGGACAAATGAAACCCAGGTCAACTTGTATCAGAATGATGGAGGGAAAGGAACAGCTCATGATCCAAAGCATACCGCATCTTGTAGCCTCTAATGGAAGGGGTTCACTGGTTTTTAATCCATGATGTAACACCTGACAGATGTTCTTTAAATTCGGTCAAATGCTGCAAAACTGATACTGCTTCACAGTTCAACATGGACAAATGACCCTAATTATACTGCAAAAGCAACTCAAGATTATTTGAAGGCACAGAAATTGAATAATCTTCAATTACCAAATGTGTTCCCTGATCTCAACTCTTCAACTCAACTCATGCTGTTAGTCAGGGTGTTATCCAAAATTAATTCTGGGGGAGACTAGCTTCAGTTTTGATGGCCTCCAAAACATAAAAATAGCATATACAGTATTATGTGTCGCATATCTGATAGTCCCAAAACGTATTGTTCCATTTAGGATTTCAACTGTGCTTTTGTCTCTTTTAGATGGTCTCTTGCTTATACTATGGCTACAGACAGGGGATTAGTGAGGGATTGGAACGCGTGGACATGCAGTGTCAAATCGACACTCCTGTTTACCGTGATAGTCTCTCGGGAGCATACACTTCAATGGATTCCCTCACACTGCTCTCTCCTGTCCAATAATAACAAGGGTGCTGTCTGTTCCAAGGTTATTCTAGTCAGAGGCGAACGTGAGGAGAATGCGTATGATTTTAAAATCCTCTTATCCGAGCACTTTATCACGCTTTTCCATAAACATGTATGCATGTATTGTATGTCACATTTGTGTTTTTTAAGAGCAATAATATTTTAAAAAAATAAATAAATGCATCACAGTCAAGTATTTCATCAAAACACCAAAAGCAACTGTTATTAGACGGCTTTAACACCAGAAACATAATGTACAGTGCCGTGAAAAGGTATCGGGCCCCTTCTCAAATTCTAATAGTTTTGTTTAGTTTCCCCAGTCCCCACTTTAATGTAAGATCATCAAACGAATGTGCTTTCAAATGTTGAAGCAAACTTTCGTCTGGAATGCCTATGCCAGAACAAGGACATGCATATGGCTGAAATAATGGCTCTCTCTGATGAATAGATACTTGTGATCAACAAATCACCTGCTCATGTGCCTCTCAGTTTGTAAAGATAGTTGGCTCGGTAAAACAGCATGTTTTGACAAAGCTTACAATGTCACCCAAGTAAATGGCTAATTTGGACACTGGATTTTGACCTGTGTGTAATAGGTTCAGTAAAAACAATGTTGAAAATGGAGGAGGTGTGCTCCGAATTTGAAGTGTCTGACAAACATTTCAGTTTTTTCAGTACACTTGATAATTCTTCTGTTTCCACCTCCTCTCAGGTTAAGAGTCTGGGTGTCATCCTCGACAGCACGCTCTCCTTCCAAGCGCACATAAACGACATCAACCGATCTGCATGGTTTCACTTTCGAATCATCAATCACCTCTGTCAACAACCCCCCCCCCTCCCACACACACACACACACACACACACCACCCCCCCTCACACACACTGCTGCGGTCCTTCGTCATAGCCTCGTCACTTCCCGCCTGGAGTATTACAACTCTTTCCCGTCTGGTCTCCCCCACAAGTCACTACAAAAACTACAGCTTCTCCACAATTCTGCCACCCATATTATCACAAGGACCCCCCACTCACCACATAACTCCAGCCCTGCAACAAATCCACTGGCTCCAGCATATCCAATGTAAAATACTGATCTGCACCTTCAAGGCCATCAATAACCTCTCCGTGACATATCTTACGGAGGACCGCCTTGACGTTGCCATGCTCTCCCAATCTCAGATCTTCATCCTCCATCCACCCCAGAGTCCCTTCTGCCTGTCTGTCCACCGTGGGGGACAGAGCCTTTAGCTGCTCAAACCCCCGTCTCTGGAAAGCACTTCCCCCTGACCTCCGAAACTCAGACTCATTAACCCTCTTCAAATCCAAACTCCAGACACACCTATTACGCACTGCATATTCACTTTAACATTTACCACATCATTCGCCGTTTTAATTGAGTATTATGTTCTGTTATTTTTATTGTATTGCTTGAGTTCCTTTAACTGCATTACGGTTACCTTCATTGGCTTTAAAGGCGGCTATAAATAAAATGAAATATTATTATTATTATTATTATTTCTAGCAGTGAATGGAGATACTTGTTCAAAACTGGCATTGTAAAAGACCGTTTTATTGGTTGTTTAGCTATGCAGCTATAAAAGTACATACAGGAGACCACAGAAAAATCTAGTGTTAAAAAGTCAAAAATCAACATGGGTTGTCAGTCTCCGAAAATATTCGTGCAATTTTTAAAAACTGTTTTTGATCTTCAGCAGTGCGACTTATCAGCTCAAAAGTTTGCAAAATGCTTGGACTTATCTTTTCACTTCAGCATAAATCTTCCTCTGAGAATTCGCTGAGAGGAGCATTCCATTTTCCCTACTGCAACTAAAATGTATCAGTCATCGGTTATTTCTTTATAAAACTGATTAACTTGACAAGCCACAGCTGTGTACACTTCCATCACTACATGATTTCATCAATCTGAACCTGTGTTCTCCTTCGTATATGACAGGTGGCCCTAGTAGATGTTCCTGGACAAGATCATTTCAAAAACTCATGAATGGCGGATTCACTCACAACTATGGTTTGTGTATTATTCCCACATTTCTTCGTCCTTTACCCCTCAGTTTGAAAATGTACCCCCTCTGTCCATTTTTCTTTCTGCCTTCAGCACGCTATTTATCAGTGTTTCTCCTTTCTATCACTCTTTATCATAAATCTTTCACCTCTTTCTCCATCAACCCTTCTACCCTAGCCGTGTACATTCATCTATCTTACTACCCTTTTGTTCTTCTTTTATCTCCTTTCCTCTGCTAAGCTATCACACTCCACTCCCATTTCATCCAGAACCACTCGATCTGGCTGGAGCAACTGCAGCAGATGTGGCCCGGCTGCAAACATCTGCTTCCCTTGTCCTGCTGCATCTTTACTCTGCTTATCAGACTAACCACTTTAACTCCCCAAAGCTTGCTGCCCTTACTGCCGCCTTAATGTGCAGCTGGGAAGCTCGGCGAAAATCACAACTAAATATGTTCAAAACACATGGGGCACACACGCAAGGCCCAGAGAGGGAAGCACTTCTAATAAAATGGAGTTTTACCCTTTGGGTTGGACCAAGTGTTAAAAACAGAGAAATAATGAGCAATACCATAAAGATAATGGCCAACCATCATAGACAGGTGACAAATTAAATGAAAGTTAACCTAAAATGCATAATTGGTTACATTTTAATTTGTATTATTGTATGAGCACTCAGTGAGAAGCCCTTCTTGAAATTGTTTCATCGTCATTTTTCAAATAAATCGCCTTTTTGAGGAATTTCCCATGTCCAAAAAAACTTTGCATCCATAAGTGTGATTAACTTTGGTGAACATAACAATTACATCTAGTAGGGCCCACGAGGGTGTGACTGAAAATCACTTACAGCATGAAGTTTGCGAGACATGTCTAGTATGAGTAGATCCACGTGTCAAGAACCGATGCCCTAAACCACATGGAAAGTCAGCCGTGGTATGAAGAAGCCATTTGAAAAGGTCATTTTAGCCATTTCCAGGCATCCTTCAAAAAGTTTGTATTCTTTTATGATTATTTTGTCTGATTGCCACAAAATTCGAAGTACGTATACTAGACACATGTGGCCAGAGTATGGCAGCGAAGTTTGATGACTCACAGCAATAAAACACAAAACTCGAACGAAGCAACTTCCCAAACTCGGAGCCAGAACAAAGTATTTTTGTGTGATGAAGGTTCAGTGTTTAAAAGTCATAGAAGCCCCATACCGGCAGAAATGCGGATTTACTTTGATCCTGACATCCCATTTTCAAACTCTATTCAGTGGTAATTTGATTTATAATTTTAATGTATTCTGTGACAAGCTCCTAACTCAAGTTACCTGTATATTAAATTCATATTAGTTATTGAAAGGAATCGTATTTCTTTAATACTCTCCAGCTCCACAATACTTTGTTAGGTGTTTTTACTATGTAAAAAATAGAACCATATTTTATAAAACATAATAATGGAGAATATAAATGAATAAACTGCTTTTAGAAAGTATAATCCTGAATTATTGTATTATGGTGTATAAATTGCTTATAGACTATTAAACGGTTAGAAACTTCAGTACATGTCACCATGATAGCTAATGACTAAAGAGATTTTGTTTGGGGGGGGGGGGGGGGGGGGGTCAGTTTACAGTAAGGTTTACATAAAATATAAACTAAACTGTATATCTGTTTCTTAACCTTTAAAGAGCCAATGCACATATTTTACATTTGGAAAATCTCACAAAATGTCACAAACAAATTTTATTATGAATCTTCAGGCATCTGGTGGAAGAACATGTAACTAACTGCCTGTCACTATTCACTGCTGGCATACACAGATGAATAAAGATATATTATTTGTAGATCATATTTAGATTAACTCAGTGAAGTTTGACCTTTTTACGTCACTCACCTGATTTTCTCTCAAAGCACATTAATGTACCACCGCCGCTATATGACAAGTCGAACTCGAGGCCCGCAGGCCAGATGTGACCTCGACATCATTTTATGTCCCGCAAAAGCTTTCTCAAATTTTTCCTTAACTTCTGTTTAAAACTACCCGTGTTGTGCCGCCATCATCCCAACAGTAGCGGTTTAATATTTTTGTGTGTTTTCACTATTACAACCGGGCCCCTCAGGGAGAACATAATTATCATCTGGCCTACGATGAAAACAAGTTTGATACCCCTGCTCTACATAATGTAGCCCTAAGCAATAAAGTATTCTACTCAAAGCCATCAGACTAGAGCTCAGACTGATGATGAATGAGGTGATGCTATACTGACTTTACATTTTTTGTGTGATTTATTTGTCCTGCAGTGACCTATAATAGGGGCTAAACTGACTTGACAAATGACTAGACTTGCAAGAAAAACAGATCCACAATGTATCCTTCAGAACATCCATCGTCTAAACCGCCTTTCCTCACTAGGGTTGCAGGTGTGCTGGAGCCTGTGCCAGCTGACTTTGGGCGAGAGGCGGAGTACACACTGAAGTGGTTGCCACATATGCAAAACAAATCAAAATAAAAAACATTCACCCACGCATTCATATCCAAGGATAATTTAGAGTCCCTCAGGCCATATTTATGTATTTTGTCATGTTCCAGCAAGGCAGTGGGTGAAAGGTTAATCAGTGTGTAGTTGTTGTGGGTAAGTTAATTCCAGTGCCATCAACTCGTCATGCATTTTTAGGATACTGTACAATTTCTATTGCATGTTGACATCCGAAGTACAATTACAAACATTTAAAATGTGAATACATCAATAAATAAAACAGGCCACTAAACTTGAACCTGTGTTTGGCACGCTAAAAAAAATAAACATTTCTCATGTTGTTTATACAGCTACATAAAGCTGGCATGGTAAGCAAGGTCAGCATTACACCTGCCAAACATAAACATGTCACGATGTTAGTGAGAATGTTTGCATGCTGACGTCAGCATCAGCAGTGCAACAGGTCTACAGCATACAAGGAAGCTCCTTAATAGTACAATATAATATAAAGTTCTTTCCATGTGTAGTGGATACGGCCTGGTACACACAAGGATTTTTCAAATCTTAAAAAGATTTTGTATCTATGACAAACGGCATACATGAAGAGAGTAAAATCAGGCATTTAACAGTTTAGGTCGTATTGTGTGTGGTGTACTCCGATAATCTCAACACAGAACACCGCACACAAAGATTCGGTTCAGACACTTCCGGGTATGCACCGATCTTTGCAGAGTGTTGCCGAAGTGAATGGAGTCAGAAGTAGTGTAGATAAATAAAAAGCTTCTTGCCGTCTGGGGAAGCCACTTTAGTACAAAAAAATGACATTAGGTAAAACATGTTTGCTTTCATTTACAGCCACTTTGTTGTTCCTGAGTCATTGCACTTCTTTGATTGGCTACATTCTGTTTCACGTCACGAGACGTTGGCTTTTCCCACACACATGAAGAGTTTTGGTCGTAAATATTAAGGTTGTCGGGCCCAGACCTGTTTCGAACCCTAAAATCCGGGACTATCCATTAGTTATCACACATTAGACCTAAGAATTATCTTACAGGATAATCTTACAAGCCATGAGATAAGAAGTTTGGCGTTTGATGTCCTTGGGCAAAGGGCAAAATTGAAAGAAAAACAGCCCGATTGTCTTTGTGTGTGTGTGGTGTACCAGGCCTAACACTTGCTGAGAGCAAATTTCCGTTGTGTCTTCGCAACCTCTATACTGTATGCTTGGATCATTTGACAGAAGTCAATTTGCTAGCAAACGTACTGCAGTGGGGGAAGGTCACGTCACATACCAGGTTATTTATCTCTTATGTATAGCTGTGTCTGATAGAGGCGAAAAATCCTATTTCCACCGCACTTGTGCATTTTGGTTTCTTTTTGCAAGAGGATTGTTAATTTTTGTTTACATTGCTTATATTAAAAGGTATTGCAATAGATTATTTTATCTAGCAGTATTCCTAGGCCTTTTTAGCCATTGTGTTAAAATGCTGTTCGGTATGTTTTGTTCTGCTGTTGTTTGGGATGAAACTGAACGCAGCTGAGCTCAGGCTTCACCTCAATGTTTCCCTGTGTTGTTAACATTTAAAAGTAGCCAGGGGAGCACTGCACAGTGCTTAAAAATAACCAATTCTCCTTTCTACCGCTGCTGACACTGCTGACCTAGGACCATTATCATTGCAGCGCACACATGCATGCAATATCTGTACAGCGCCAGTAATGCACATAAAGAGAGGGAAGAAACTGAAGGGCTTCAACCAGCACACACACACACACACACACACACACAAACACACTCAATGAACATGTGCAAGTGAAAACACAATCTTCTTTCTCTGAAGAAAAAACAAAAGCTCTCTCACTCAGTACGTGCGCACACATTCACAAACAAAATACGGTATCCACAGTAGACAAAGGGAAGCTAAAAGGCCTCCTAAATAATACGTGATGGGGCTTCACCTGAATCTGTGGTGCACTTCATATATCAGTAAGTACTGCGCTCTAAAAAAATATGGGAACTGCAGGGAGGTAATGTCTGCATACCGCACACTTACGCAACATGTATTTATGCATCTACGATCAACTTTATGACTCGGGCCTTAAGCAATGGAAGGTAAAACACTGAATGCAATGGGTCAAGTTTTAACTACGCAGTACAATTCATTTCAGCTTGCCACAGAAAGGCAGGGACACAGGCAGATGGTTTACACGTCACAATACAGTGAACCCTCTGTATATCAGCGGTTCCGCTTTCATCATCGTTTATTACAGTATGCAAGTAGGTTCGAATTGAATTCAAATCAATTCAGTTTTATCGATATAGCGTCAAACAACAGATTTTGTCTCAAGGCACTTTATATATAAAGCAAGTCTAGAACAACACTCCTCATACATGAGACCAACCGAATTTACAGTAGCACGCCTTCAGTATAGTACCACCTTATGCTGCAACATTCCAGGCAGCGCCGGGTTCTACTGGATGTAGACGCCGCTTAATTAAGAGCAAGAGGTTCCTCTACTAAGCTGCTGTAATAGTCGTCGTTCCCACAGAGCAGGGAAAATATAGGCCTGTGAGTAAGGTTGTATGCTGTGTTTGTATATGCTGCTTCACGTGTTAACGTAGCATTTGTTTGAAGGTTAATAATTACCGCAACATCCATGCTAATTTCCATAAATCTGTCTATGATGTTTCGTAATAGTGGTTAGGATTAAGCTCGGGGACTTTCGTTAGACGATATGACATGGTTTGGTTGATACAATGTTCAATTCTCTTTTTTTATCTTTGTATGTGTACGTTTTGTTTTGTTTTTAGAGTATGCCTTACAGTAAACATATGCGACATATGCATGCTCGTGCATGAGCCAGAACACTGTGGCTTTGAACTTGAAGTATATTGGGCATAAGTCTACACAGCTCTGTTCAAATGCCAGGTTTTTGTGATCTAAAAAATGTGACCAAAGTAAATCATTTCAAAACTTTTTTCACTGTTAATTTGACCTATAACCTATGTAACTCAATTGAAAAGCTTTCCTTGAGAACGGAAGTAAAAATTAACTAAAATAATGTGGTTGCACACCCCGTTATTACCAATTTCCTCCACCTTGTCTAAGACTCCAGTTGAACTTTGGTTTCTCATGCTCGAGGCACCACTAAAACATTTTCAGGCCAGAACTTAAGTGAGTGTGCTGCCGGTGTAGTTTACAGCAGCACAATCGATCTTGTTCAAATTGCCGTCTTTCGGCACTTCACTGCAGTTCTTGGGGGCATGTACACTCCCATTCAAAAGTATTGGTGATGTCAATTCTTTTATATTTGCTGTAGACTAAACATAACACAATTAACACAATTAAATAAAGCAATGCTACTCTGTTGACGTCAATATATCATACGCTTGATGCAATTATTGCAAGCAAAAAAAGTTCACAAGAAAAGAAGTTGTATTCTATTTAAGTCTATCTGTTTCAATACCTTTGCTCACCAACAAATGTGATCTTTCATTGCTAATAATGCTAAGTTCTAAATTGTGTATCAGTGTGCCTGGCTCCACCATTTACAGACAAAATGTGGTATCTGGAGCTCACAACTTATTATTTAATTTCTTTGAATCAATATGCATTTGAATTAAAACTTCACACTGCTACAAAGTTGGAAATACAATAATCACATTCCACAAAGAGCAAATGCCCATAAAGACAAGTGGGATGTTTTAGAGTGAACAAGGCAACTTGTTCGGCGCCATTCGGGCGACCACCAAGCAGACTGGCATGGCTCAAACAACAGATTTGCCTAGTTTTTCATTCCATTGGCCCTCTGGTCCATACAGACTAAGCTACTGCTGCCCCTTTGACATTGACATTTTGACAGTGGAAACTAATAAACCTGATGTGTGCCCAATCAAATGGAACTGTACTGTGTGGCGCAAATGGGACAAAAAAAAATGTGCCAAAAGCAATCTATAATGGCAAATGCTATGAAACATCGAGGGAGGGTTTGACAAGAGACTTTCTGAGTGCCAAGATAAGGACTTTGATAAAATAGCAAATTTCTGTTATATCTTTTCATATGAAAAGCATCATGTTGTTGTTTTTTTACAAAAAGACTTTCAGACTTGACTGACAACGCAGCGTGTCGGTCTAAAGAAGCTTTATCTGTGCTGCACGTCACAGGCCCCTCTATCAGAGCAGAGCAAAAAAACATTTGACAGGTAACGCATTTGAAAAAGCTCAAAAGAGTGTGCTGACATTTGAGGCCACTCAAAAAGTCAACACCTCAGCTAAAAGAAATAAAGAAAAACATGTTTATAGACATCTGTTGTCTATAAGGAAAGATCATGTAAATATATCTATTTATGTATTTTAATCAACACAGTGGTTTGATTAAGCAAACTGGAATCAAAACTTTTTATCTGTTCAATGGGGGCACCACAATCTTGGTTATGGTAACCAATTCACATCAAAGGCATTGTAAACAACCCTTTCCAAAAGTAATATGGCGTAAAACCATGGACGCTCAAAAGCGTCATTCCGGAAATGTGCGAGAACAGAACTGTGTCAAAGTCAGGAAGTTGAATAGAAAGAGTGGCTTAACTGTTTGGGAAAGACTAGTGTAGACGAAAGCAATTCTTTATGACATCACAAATATCATTATCATTAAAAAAAATAATAATAATAAATGGCTTTTTTTTGCTCTTGATCATAGAAACACTGAAGTGCCAAACATCAATGACCCCAAAAAGTGTCTAATCAATAAATGTAAAAAAATAAATTAAAAAAATCCATGAAATTTACATAATGGTGCACATTAAAAAAAAGTCTTAAAACACACCAACTAACTCATTATTTAATAATGCGTTTGAGGACGAGACCTTATAGCTCACTTAAATCTACGCTTCCCAAGTTTCTGGGAAAACCAACGAAACTAAAACTAATTTTATGATTAATACAATCCCATGAAGACACCCACTAGGGCTCATGTGGATTTAAGGCACTGAAAAAAAAGACAATTGCACCAAACTAACTTCAAAATATGATTTAGATCAGGTGTCAAAAGCTAACATAAGTGTGGCTTTGTCAATTTCAATTATAGATGGATGGATGGATAATCAATGCTGGCGGCACGGTGAACGACTGGTTAGCACATCTGCCTCACAGTTCTGAGGACCGGGGTTCAAATCCCGGCCCCGCCTGTGTGGAGTTTGCATGTTCTCCCCATGCCTGTGTGGGTTTTCTCCAGATAATCAAGTTTCCTCCCACATCCCAAAAACATGCGCGATAGGTTGATTGAAGACTCTAAATTGCCCGTAGGTGTGAACGTGAGTGCGTGCGGATGGTTGTTTGTTTATATGTGCCCTACGATTGGCTGGCGAGCAGTTCAGGTTGTACCCCGCTTCTCGCCTGAAGATAGCTGGCATCGGCTCCAGCACGCCTGCGACCCTAGTGAGGAGAAGCGGTACAGAAAATGGATGGATTGATAATCATTCCATTGAATGTCCCATTCCCAAATAAATCCTGTTTCAAATGTAATTTATGTCCGCAAGAAACTACGTTGTTTTTTTAAATTATTATTATAAGTTAATGATACAGCAGTCACATAACACTACCCATAAAATACAATAAGGCTCAGCTTATTTTTCCCTTTTTACCCACCCACTCAAAACAAAACCATATGATCCACCTGCTAAGAACCCTTAAGGCCCTTAAAAAAAGTGTTGGTATGGTTTGCTGGGAGAAAGAGAGCAACTCTCACATGCATCGTGCATGTTCGCATCCAGATTGCTGCCCGAGGAACAAAATCTTATCTCTGTAAAACCTTAAAACTCATCACAGTCAGTTAGGCACACAAGAATTTCCTCCCAAAATTCCATAGCGTAACCTGACAGGAACTTCCTTTCCCACATGGCTCTAATCATAGGGCTCAAAGGTCAAGAAAATATCGAATTAAGTTGCTTAATCTATTGAGTGAGTGGAGGTCCGGACAGATTTCCCCCAGCTCAGAAATAACAGGAAGCTGGCGAGATAAGGCAAAGTACAGGGAGCTGGCGTTATCACATAGATGAAAGTATCAAAAGATAATTGCGATAAATCGTACTTCTCGCAAGGCTCTCTAAAGCGCGTACCAAACAGACAAGGCATTAAAAAAAAGAACAAAGGCGAAGGCTCAACTCTTGAATTTACCTTAATGCTAGCACAATCTTGTCCACGCCAGCACAGAGCTCTTTGAATGACAGGCAGTGATAAAGGTTCATGGTATGAAACACTATCATAACACAAGGAAACCACACAGGTTTGAACTGTTTAAGAAAACCGACCTTGTCTTTTTATAACCACCTCGCTGGAACTTAATGTGTGTAACCCTGAGAGAGCGTGGCTGTATTGAGACACAATACCTTGTTGACCTCCTGGATTTCTCTCCTGTCCTCGGCAGTAGGGCGGTTCTGGCCGGCTGAGTGGTCATCATGTTTGGTGCCATCGTCATCCATAAAGGGTATCAGTTGCTGAAATGGACAGGAGGAAACAAATAAAAATAAAAAAATGAATAAAAAAATCAGCTGCCTACATATTATTGCGCTTATACTGGATAAGTATGACTCGATAAGTTCCAACGCACCTTTAATCGAAAGCCAATCTTGAAAGAAACTGCCCTTTTGCCTCTCTCGGGTTAAAGCATTACTTTTAACATTTGAGTGCAGTTATAGGTTAAAATGATGCATTTATGGGCAATCTTGTCCCTATGCAGTAGTGAAAATGGGGATTCTGTGTAAGCTTGTGAATGCAAGATAAGTCTCTCCTGCCTTCCTAGGACAAAGTGAAAGACAGGAGAGAGAGTGGGAAACTCATTCATTTTTAAACACCCTGTGTGCTTGACCTTGTCTACTCGACACTATAGTGGGGCTGATGTGCAAGGGCCTTCAAGCAAGTGGCCTTTCCTTAGACCCACTTAGTATCACAGTGACCCCTCGTGGTCATCCCAGAAGATGCAAGCATGACTCATGCTGTAGTCGTGTTTCCGACAGGACATTTTTAAATAATGCTAAATAGGCTTCACTTGAATAGCGCTTTTGTCTTCAAGGTACCTAAAGTATTTTACACTGTCATTTCCTTCAGTCCCATAATGATTAATGGGTATATAGTCATGGTTGTAAAGTAACAGCTCCAGGAGCAACTGGGGATTCCTTATCTTGTTTCGGCATGAACGATTGAATCTACTAACTTTAAGAGAGGTTAAAAATAAAAAAAAAAAAAAAAACGATCTAGCACCAATTAATTGTTAATATGCTTCAAATTCATTGATAAAGACAAAAAATCTAACGAATGAAAGAGTACTCTGAAGAAAATTCGAGACACCAACTTCAAAAATGTGTTGGGCAAATTAGGCTTTTACAACGTTGATAATTTTGGTCAAGGAGTATGCAGCCTCCAACAACTGTCTTATAAAAATCATGTACACAAAATTGTTGGAAAGAAGACCGCATGTTTCAGCTCATTCCACAGGTGTTCAATACAAATTATATCAGGGCTCTTCTGAATACTGCGAAGTTTTGATCTGAGCCATTCTTGGGTATTTTTCTGTGTGTTTTAGGTCATTATCCTAATGGAGAAGCCTTGGTCTGCAGCTGAGTCCAAGCTTTCTAACATGGGCAGGACATTTATCTTTAGAATGGCTAAATGAGATTCTGCAGCATTCATTTGATCACTATAATTATAGAGCACTGCCTGATTATTCTGTCCGTTTCAAGTCAGTCCTGTGTTTTGGTGGCGCTTTCACACGCAAGACCCTTTAGTATATTCTAAATTTAAATCTTGTTTATTATACACTATATTGCCAAAGGTATTCGCTTCACCTCAGAGATGAATTTAAGTGACATCCCATTCTTAATCCATAGGATTTAATATGACATTGGTCCACCCTCTGCAGTTAACATCTTAAACTCTTCTGGGAAGGTTTTCCCCAAGGTTTCGGGGTGTGTTTTGGGGAATTTATGACCAGAAGTGCATTTGTGAGGTTACACACTGATGTTGGTCAAGACGACCTGGCTCTCAGTCTCTGCTCTAATTCATCCAAAAGTGTTCTATAGGGTTGAGGTCAGGATTGTGCATGCCAGTCAAGTTCATCCACATCAAACTCTCTCATCCATGTCTTTATGAACCTTGATTTGTGCACTGATGTAGTCATGTTGGAACAGGAAGGGACCATCTTCAAACTATTCCACAAAGTTGGAAATGTCCAAAATATTTGCCCTTGAGCTCCATTAAAAGGGACTCTGAATGCTTCAGCATACCGAGAGATTTTCGACAGTCAAACAGTTTGGGGATTATCACTTCCTGTTCCAACATTTCGGTGCACATCTCCACAAAGCAAGGTCCATAAAGTGAGAGAATTTGGTATGGATGAACTTGACCGGCCCGCACAGAGTCCTGCCATCAACCCAATAGAACAACTTTGGGTTGATTTCGAGTGGACACTGATCCAGGCCTTCTCGTCCCACATCAGTGTGTGACCTGATACCAAATATGCCCCTCGAAGAATAGGCAAAAATTCCCATAAACTCACTCTTAACCATTGTTGAAAGCCTTCCCACAAGCGTTAAAGCTGTTTCAGCTGCAAAGGCTAGAATAACATTATATTAAACCATATGGATTTAGAATGTGATCTCACTTCAAAACATATGTGAGCCAAGGCAGATGAGCGTATACTTTTGGCAATATAGTGTATCTGGAGTCTATCATATCACAGCCGACTTTGGGCGAGAGGTGGAGGTATATCGTGGACTAATTGAAAGTCCATCGCTGGTCACATATTAACAAACAACCATTCAAAGTCACATTTACAACTATGGGCAATTCAGAATTTTCAACTAGCCTAGCTCGTATGTTTTTGGAATAAAAGAGGAGACCAGAGTATCCGCCCAAAAAAAAAAAAAGGCTTACCCAGAAAAAAGCTACAGAATCACAGGGGAGAACATGAAAACCCCACAGAGAAAGGTTAGAGCCCAGATTCAAACCCTGAATGTGGGTCAGACGTGTAGTATGTAATACACTGTTAAAAATCAACATATGAATAAGAGGTCTAAAATGTGCATTCAAACATGAAAATGTGTTACTGGTGAAAGGCAATCTCAAGTTAAAAGTTTACTGAAAAAAACAAGTGTTTCAACTCTCTAAACAACGATACACCATACAAAACACAGACAAACACAATAATAATAACAAATTGTGAAAAATGTTTATAAACAGGTTGCTTCAATACTTGTAATTTGAGTGTGTGTTGAAACTAAGGAAAATGATTAGAGAAAGCTGCATGATCCAGGAACAATGACTGACTCGTGACTAAACACAGACTGTAATCATCAAGCGTCTGGAAGAACAAAATGGACTGAAAACTAACTGAATCAGAAATAAGTACCAGGAGGGTTGAAACTAAATTACTGGAAAACATGACTACCCAGAGAGACCAGAAAAAGGAGTGCAGTCCAGTGGGAGAAATAATTAAAGAAAGAGGGAACGCATGAGCAGAAATATAATAAAAAAAGGAGACTGAGAATGTCTGAAAATATCTGAAAAGATACAAAAATGTAGATAAAGTTGTGTGCTCTAATCCGTTTCTGGACAGGCTCCCAAAATATGAGCTCGGACTCTTGCAGAGAGATGGTAGCAATGATATGAGCAGGATATTAGACAACGTATGAGTTTGTCTTTGGTTTGAGAGAGAGAGAGAGAGAGAGAGAGAAGGAGAGGAACTTTAATTGCACAACACTGACAAGAACTTATAGAATTTTAAAAAGGTACTGGCCTGACTTTGGCAGCTTGCGCCTGTGTGTGTGTGTGTGTGTGTGTGAGGGGGTAAAATGTGCTGAGTGAGGGGGCTAAGATGGATGACGATTGTAGTGTGTGTGTGCCTGTGAGTCATAACCCCCGGCTCCTCTATGAAAAGATGGATGTGGTTTCCTGCCCTGACAGAGAAGAATGGGATAATGAAGTTCACCAGGTTGCCTTCCTCTAAGAAAAAGTAGGAAAACACCTGAAAAATACATAGTTTATACAAGTAAATAAAAGGAGAAAGCAGGAGCACCACCGAAAAAAGCATAAAGGAATCGTTTGAAGGAAAGAGTCAAAACGCGGTTCAGGCTAAAAGAGTAAGAGCAGGAAAAGGGAAGACAAAATATTTAAGTATGTAAAAGGCTTGAGAATTAGGCCACAACAACAGCTGTAAAGAAAAACGCCAACGTGCCTTTGGCCCATCTGTTCATTAATCGGGTCTGTTGCAAATTGGGCTGCAATGAGGTCACACTGCCTGAGTCATTGATCCCTCTTCCTGTTTCGGGTAGCCAGTAGTGAGCGGCTGTCAGGCAGCGGTCTAAAATGTCCAGGATGATAAATGGTGCGCACGCCTAGATCAACAACGCTCTGTCCTAGGTGAGCATGTGAGCTGTGCTATCAGCTAGCCAGCCCTGAACTGGGCCTCCAGGGGCGCAAAGAAGCATTTTAATAACACCAATGAAGAGAACTAGCTTGGATGCCTTGGATGATTAAATGAAGGTTTAGACCAGAACAGTGACAGTCCTGCATTTTCAAACTCACACCCACCCTTTTATATTCAACTGTAGGCTTGTTTTCCATTTTCTCATACTTATCCTGCAGTACATTTTTAGTACACATTTGTCAGTTTCAAGTCTGTCCATACTTAATCCTGTTCAGGATTATCTGGAGCCTACCACAGCTGGCTTTGGCCAGAACTAATTGCCAATCACTCGCAGGACACTTATAAACAAACAACCTTTCAAACTCACATTCACACCAATGGGCAGTTCAGAATCTTCAACTAACTTAGCTTACATTCTTTGGAATATTGGAGGATACCAGAGCACTCACAGAAAACCTACGGAATCACACTGGATGGCGGCAGCACACTTCACAACATCCAGCCACCGTCAAGTCACATTGGCCTCCTTGCAGTGGAAGGATAATATCAGTTCAGTATCACTTACAGTATATAGCACTTTATCTACACTATCAAATGCCAATACAACCCCAGAGAAGAAGGGGAACAAGACAATACCTTAGGTACAGTCATGTATTGTGGTCACATTTTCTGTGTTTGCAGGTTATGTGGAGAACAGATGTTATTACAATGTGGTTTTATACAGTACAATACAGTTGCGTGCAATTTTTCTGTTAAAAAAATAAGTTGAGTGTTGTGGAGAGTCTGGAACGGATAAATTGCATCTACATTCCTTTCAATGGGAAAAGATCATTTGAGGTGTTTTGAGATACAAGTACGATCAGAACAAATTTATCGTATCTCAAGGCACTACTGTAATCAAACTTGGGTGTAGACCAAACCTATGACTACCTTTTTCTATCACAAACTCCACCAACGTTAATTTGTGCGGAAAAATCCATCCAACCTCACAAACAATCCAATCAAGTTCATGTCAGTAACCATTATGCTGTTTAGGGTCAAACCTGAGAGAAAAGAATAACCAGGAAAGGTGACAAATTTGAACTACATAAAGCCTCAATCCGAGATCACAGCTCCAAGCAGTCAAATCTTAGCTCAGGGCCTCCTTTGAGAAGTTTGTATGTTCTGCTGTGTTTGCGTCGATTCGCCCTAGGTATTCTGGCTTCCTTTCTCATTCAAAAACATGCTTTATAACTTTAATTGAAGATTCTAAATTTACAGTAGATGCAAATTGATCTTTGTTTGTATTTGCTCCACGCCTGACTGACAACCACTCCAGGATGTACCCTCGCCCAAAGTCAGTTGGGATAGGCTGCAACTCACCTGCAACCCTAATGAAGACAAGTGGAAGGAAGGAAGCAAGGGGGTAACAGTCCCAAGTTAACATTCCCATTTACTGATTTTGACCACAGACAGCAAACTACATACTGTATGATTTACCCAATGTCCTATTCAAAATGCCTCAGAGAAATACGGAAAGAGTAGACAGTGGCAACCATGAAAGATTTATTCCAATTCAGGACTGATCTCTCACATCCTCCTTCATCCTCAAGAGGAATTAGCTCCAAGCCAATCTGTCGAAATTGGAATCCGCAGCAGTCATAAATCCAATCAAACAGTGAGGGATAGCTTTGCTGTATGGATCCCTGAACACTGCATGACCAATGAGCCAGCGTGTGTGTGTGTGCACATCTGTTTATGAAATACCTTAACATGCTACAGTGCACACATGCATGTCTGCAAGTGGGACACGACAAAGATGTGTACTGGTGTGCGTCTGGTCATGCATGCATAAAGGGAATGCGGCAGAGCTGAAGTGCTGCTGTCCCGGAAGGTGGATGGTGACCGTGACCAGCCTAAAGACACTCTGGAGACTCACCTGAAAGGCCCGTTGGATCTGATGCAAGCATAGAAAAGAAAGACCTAGAAAGGAGTGAATAAAGAATCCCCCAGAGTAAAGATCAGTGTGTGTGTCTGTGTGTGTGTGTGTGTGTGTGTGTGTAAATGAGAGCGTGTCTGCAGTGGTAACAATGTACCGGTACTTCCTCCAGTGGTCTTCTAATTTGGCCAGCATCATGTGTCAAAAGCTGGGATATATGTGACGGTGGCACTAATCATGGCAACCACAATTTGCATCATTTGCATTTGGACAAAAGTTACATTCCAAAAGCTAAAACAGCTGAGTAGTGAGTACTGCAAATAGTAGTATAACATAAAAGTAGTTCAGATACAGGTAACTGGAGAAATATGGCAATGTCTAAGCAAAAGAATACTTTGGTCCTGGGAATGAAAAATTAAAGTTTAACAACTCCTGAGAACCCAAATTGCTGTATTCACTGGTTTCTCTTTTTACATTTTTGTAAGGTTTCAATAAAAAGTAAGCATTGTGAAGTGAGATCAACGGTCATTGTACTAATTTTTGCAACATTATACGAATTTGTTGGGAGAATTTATATTGCACATTGACTAATCTCTTTCCTTTGCAATCAATTTTTCATAATATTTTCAGTTCCAAATAGTATGTCAAAGAAATTAACTGTGTATGGAAGGTCAAGCTTTTCTCACAAGTCTGTTGGGTGTATTCATTTATGTTGAGCACTTCGCCGCCGTGGTGACATATTTATGCACATTATCTCCATGCTCCATTTAGAGGACAGTTTTATAATACCGGTAATTAAAACTGCACATTGGTGAGAAAGAAAAAAAAAAAGATTTCAATGCACAATATATATATATATATATATATATATATATATATATATATATTAGAACAGCCCTTTGGATGGGGCTGGTTCTGTTGTCCATCCTCTTTTTTGTTTGATTACTTTTCCTGAAGGTTTATTGCAATATGATAAGCATATCAATTTCTAGAAAATTGACATTTACCTTTTAGTGTATATGCATTTGCAAAAATAATTTTTAATTGCATTTTCATCTCTTCCCCAAAGACATACCTCGGGAAGTATTGGGTCTAGCCCAGCACAGTTTTCGGAACATTTGTCGTAGACAAGGCGCAGCTTGCGGAACAGCACAGAAAGCATACGAAGATGTTCCTGGAGTTTCCCCAGTCTATCCTGGTGGGTGTTGGGGTGGTAAGTGACTCCATTAGGCAGCTGAGAGGAACCAGAGGAAATGTTGTGTTAAGTAAAGGCCTGCATTGATCCCCAATGACCGCTAAATGCACTCTGACTTGTAGTAATCCATTAGCCTCCTCCAACTCATACAAAATAGATGCAACTTCATTGCAATATCTGAACACCTTCCTTGCTGTTTAAGAATGACAATTTAAAGACTGCCGTTTGTAATAATGCGACAAAATCAGAAGACGTGACATAATCGCAGTGGCTGCTAGAAAGGAACAAGAACATCTGATATTAACTGCTTGCATAACATGACACAAGCCTGCCTTGAGGGCAAACGAGGTGAAGACCTAGTATTAAAAAAATATGGAGATAATCGTCAGACATGAAAGCAGTAAGGGAGCTAAGCAGGGAGGGAGAAGGAAGATAAATACGTTTTATGGATTCTAAAGTAAACTTAAAAATAGGAACCCCGTGTGTGCCCATTGTGCTGTTTGTACAGATCTTTGCCGGCGGTGATTTTAGCAAGTTACAGGATTGGCTGTTTCCCAGAAGCAGGAAGTCTTCCATGATTAACGCATGCTGACCTCCTTGTCAGGACACGATCAAAGCTGAGCTACATTTTGAGTGCACAGCAATCAGAAATACTAAAGCAGCAAAATATTATGGATAAAATATGGTGGTATTAAACTCGTAAGTCAAGGGACTTATGAATTTAATAAGTTCCGTGACCAAGCTCGTAACTCAGTTTACCCATGTAAAATAAATTTTCCGCATTGAAATGTATTTAAATGCCGTTCCAATCCCCAAAATGTTATAAATAGAAATAAAACTGTATTCTATAAAAACATAATAAAACAATAGAATATAGGGGGCAATTGTGCAGAGGTCTCAAAGAGAGAGAGAACCGGTTCACCAAATGTGTTCATGTTCTGAAGAACTATTAATGTTCTGAACTGTTATTAATAAAGATTGAGAACACTGAATTCGTTGTGCAATTTTTTAATACTAGTTGAAACCTTTTTTTTTCTCCAGTGTCCAGTTTGAGACCCCTGATGTAAAGAAATGTACTGATTTTATAGAGATGTATTACTGTACATACTGTTGTATTTGTAAGTCGAATGTGTGCCTTTAAGGGGCGTGGCTCAGTGAGTGACAGCAGCAGCTGAAACCAGGCTGGCCTGTTAGAATTCAGTTTGAGCATCTGGGCGTGAGACCACGCCTCTCTGCAAATGCTCTTAATTTGTATTTGTGTTTAACTTTTTGTCCCGTTCAATAAATAGCTGAAAGTGCATCAGTGAATGTGGCTCTCCTTGCCCACATGTGAGAGCATTACTGTACCTTAGTTGCTACATTTTTTTATTTACGCTTCATCAAACTGGCAGCATATCTAAAATGCACTTGTAATTGAAATCTTTGGCTCGTATCCCAAAGCAAAAAAAATTTAAATAATCAACTAAGTGACTCAAAAAACTCAGAAGTCAAGGTGCCACTGTAATTAAATGAAACATTTTTGGAAAACTGACCTTTTATTGCTTGTATACACATAGTTGGGTCCCTTGAGTGCCTGACCTATCGAGTGTGAAATTGAACAATCACATAAATCTTTCATTATTTGCCCATATCTGAAAAGCGAGCCGTTCCGCACTTCGGCTCCACTGTTATGCAATAGTGGACCTAGTTTACATAATAACCACCCTCACACTTGTCGCTGCCAAAAGGTAAGTAGAGCGGCAGTATTAGCATATATTAGCATCACCTAACAGTGTTACCAGCATTAACTTCTGATAACCAGCACATACTGAGATGTTCCAACAAGTAATCTACGTGGGGGTGGGGGATCTTTGTGTTTGCCGATGTCATGGGCCACACAGCTACACTAATTGACTAAGTGGAATTCAGCGACTTGGTGATGAAATGCTGCTGCCCCCCGACACCGTCATAGAAACAAAAGTCATTGAGTGTGACAAGTGGATGTTAGGTGTGTTGACTGTGTCACTTTTTGCTTTATCAATGAGTGATTGGCAAGCGTAGGGACCAAAAGAGAAAAAGATGAAGACACCTGCATGTTCCTGAGGAGCTGGAAGATCTCCATGGTCCTGAGGACAATGTCTTGGACAGTCTCCTGACCAATGCGGCACAGCGAGGCCGTGTTAACATCACGAGCTGCCTGGGCCTGCTGCTGCTGCAGCTGCTGCTGAGGCGGTAGCTGCCCGGTAAAAGGTGACACTAGTGGAGGGGTTGTCATGGAGACAGCAGGTTGATGATTGAAGCGGTTCAGACCCTTATTTGCCTTGATCAAATACAAGATCGCAGGTTAATCTAACTTTTTGCCTTCAATCAAAACATTACACTTTAATTTTCTCAAGTACTAGCCAACAGGATTAAACTACAAGTACACGCACCATAAAAAGACATTTCAGACTGCGAGTGAGTGGATTGATGAGGAGAGTGTGACGAATCATCTTCAATTAAATTTCAATTAGGAACAAGTAGACGAGAAATGAACTTTCGGGTGGGCATTATGTTCTTTCGGAAACAATAGTCTGTTTGAAGTGTCTTTGCATCAGTAAAAGTCGTTAAGATGACATCCCGAAAAAAGAATAACACAAACGAATTGGCTTAAAAGGGCATAAACTGGCAGTAATTGAGCAGTGGGTCGTAATTCTATATGGAAAAGTGGAGTGCTTGTCATCGAAGCTAAGTGAGGAGCCAGAAAAGGCGACAGCTTTTCAGGAGTCGTTGACCATCGAAACGAAACTTAAATACAGATTTAAGTGTTAAAGTTTGTCAAGTAACACATTTAACAGTAAATTACATTACCTGTGTGGTGATAATAATTTGCCTGTGTTGATTGCATGTCAAGTTCTCTGCTCCGGCGGATGTTGGAAGTATCGCGAGAAGTAAGTCCGAAACCGTAACTGTCAAAGTAGAACTGCAATACAATATTATACTCCATCAAATGCTGTTTATAGAGTCGGACACGCTTAGTGTATTTGTATTATGAGAGATAATATTTCAAATTATGCAAACTAGGATGTTACACAAACTAAAATCAGTAGGTTAATATCTGCAATGTTCTTTCTGAAGTGGAGCTTTTGTAGGATTACGGTAAAGGCCGCAAAAGCCGTGTGAATGTTACCAAATGTAACACCGCCACGTTGTGGTGCATTCTGCAAATAACAGTCAACATGCTCTCCGTGTATTCAAAAGGAAATATTTCCAGCCATCCACCCATGGTCTCTATTGAGCCTCCGGAATAGTAATTTCATGAAATGAAAAAGACTCAATATGTTGCCAAACACGCTTTATTCAGCAGCTGTTATCTTATGCTCTGAATTAGTCATAAAAGGGGCCTTATTGGGGGGGAGGAGAAGACTTTGCATTCAGGTTTGGCAGGGACTGAAAAAGTAGATTAGGATGCTCATTACTTCATTCACCAACAGTGAGGGATGTCTTATCGGGCCTTTTTGGCCCGTGGGACTCCTGAGACAACTGATGGGTACCGGCTGGCCAAGCGGAATGCAGCTTTGGTGGTCGCTGAAGCAAAAACTCGGGCATGGGAGGAGTTCGGTGAGGTCACAGAGAAAGACTTCCGGACGGCTTCGAGGAAATTCTGGTCCACCATCCGGCATCTCAGGAGGGGAAAGCAGTGCACCATCAACACTGTGTATAGTGGGGATGGGGCGCTGCTGACCTCGACTCGGGATGTTGTGAGCCGGTGGGGAGAACACTTCGAAGACCTCCTCAATTCCACAGACACGCCTTCCCATGAGGGAGCAGAGTCTGGGTTCTCTGAGGCGGGCTCTCCTATCTCTGGGTTTGAGGTCACTGAGGTGGTTAAAAAGCTCCTCGGTGGCTACGTGGATGGATGAGATTCGCTCGGAGTTCCTCAAGGCTCTGGATGTTGTGGGGCTGTCCTGGTTGACACGCCTCTCCAACATCGCGTGGACATCGGGGACAGTGCCTTTGGATTGGCAGACTGGAGTGGTGGTGCCCCTTTTTAAGAAGGGGGACGGGAGGGTGTGTTCCAACTACAGGGGGATCACACTCCTCAGCCTCCCTATTCAGGGGTGCTGGAGAGGAGGCTCCGTCGGAAAGTTGAATCTCAGATTCAGGAGGAGCAATGTGGTTTTCGTCCTGGCTGTGGAACAGTGGACCAGCTCTACACTCTTGGCAGGGTCCTCGAGGGTGCATGGGAGTTCGCCCAACCAGTCTACATGTGTTTTGTGGACTTGGAGAAGGCGTTCGACCGTGTCCCTCGGAGGGTCCTGTGGGGGGTGCTTCGGGAGTATGGGGTACCGAACCCCCTGATACGGGCTGTTCGGTTCCTGCATGACCGGAGTCAGAGTTTGGTCCACATATCCGGCAGTAAGTAGGACTAGTTTACGGTGAGGGTTGGACTCCGCCCTTTGTCACAGATTCTGTTCATAACCTTTATGGACAGAATTTCAAGCATAGAGGGCGTCCGGTTTGGTGGCCTCAGTATTGCATCTCTGCAGTATTGCATCTCTTTGCAGATGATGTGGTTCTGTTGGCTTCATCAAGCCGTGACCTCCAACTCTCACTGGAGGAGTTCGCAGCCGAGTGTGAAGCGGCTGGGATGAGAATCAGCACCTCCAAATCTGAGACCATGGTCCTCAGTCGGAAAAGGGTGGCGTGCCCTTTCCGGGTCGGGGATGAGATCCTGCCCGAAGTGGAGGAGTTCAAGTATCTTGGGGTCTTGTTCACGAGTGAGCGAAGAATGGAACGGGAGATCGACAGGCGGATCGGTGCAGCGTTTGCAGTGATGCGGACTTTGTATCGATCCCACCGGGAGGAGACCCAGGACACGCTGGAGAGACTACGTCTTTCGGCTCGCATGGGAACGTCTGGGGATCACCCCGTAAGAGATGGATGAAGTGGCTGGGGAGAGGGAAGTCTGGGCCTCCCTGCTAAAGCAACTGCCCCCGTGACCCGACCTCGGATAAGCGGTAGAAAATGGATGGATGGATGGATGGATGGATTACTTCATTCATATTTGGGGTTACGGGCTCAATTTCAATATCATTTTATTTTGTGTAATAACCTGAAGTCATGACCGTTTATTCTTTTACTCCTGAAAATAAATTGATAGGATTCATTAAAAAGTTCACTTTTTGGCCACCAAATTCCTAACTATACTGCTGGTTCGCTTGCCACGATGAATGAATATTACTCTTAAAATCCAGAGGACCATAGCACCAGACTAATTTGAACATGCCAGAAAATGACTTCCTCTTTAACCAGCCAGGCCTTTCCTGTTTCAAAATGTGATCGGTGCTTGTGCATGCAGTATGGAGTACACAGTATGTTCATTTCTCAAGGAAATATTGCGAGGGAAGTGGCTGCATTTAAATAGTACAGAATCTGACAATGTATTGGTCAAATCAATGCAAGTCAAAGATTACAACAGGTCACGGGAACCGTGACAGGACATTGTTGTGGTTAATATTTATCTGACCCTCAATGACTCACAAAATGGATGGGTGGATTATCAGTCTCTTAATTAACCACTAATTTTGCACCAAGATGATTGAGGAACTTTTATATGACCTTGACCTTTTAGCAACATTAAATTGTCTGATAACCACAATGGCGTGCCCACATAGATACACATATACTACTGGTAAAACAGATGTTAATTACATGAAGGGGACATTATTATAGAAAATTTACATTTTAATTTTTGGATACAAACATATATCACTTTGACACGGCTGCCGCAGCACTATTATGTCAAAGTCTAAGGGTAAGCAGAGCTGCAGTGCCTCACAACCAGTTGAAAATGATTTGCAAATCATTGTATTCTGTTCATATTTACATTTTACATAATCTCCCAACTTCATTGGAATTGGGGTTTGTATTTAGATTTTTGGAAAACATTGAGATCAGACCTGCTAAGCTCCAAAGTGCATGCGAGGAGCATATGCAAACTCCAAACAGGAGCCGAGAGTAAATTCAAAGGACTACAATCAACTACTCACAATTCTGTTTTATTCAGGAGTGTCGACATACACAATATTGCCAAAAGTATTCGCTCACCTGCCTGGACTCAACGTATGATTTTAAGTGATATCCCATTCTAAATCCATATGGTTTAATATGATTTTGGTCTACCCTTTGGAGCTGTAACAGCTTTAACTCTTGTGGGAAGGCTTTCAACGAAGTTTAGGAGTGAGTTTATGGGAATTTTTGCCTATTCTTCCAGGGGCATATTTGTGAGGTCACACACTGATGTGGGACGAGAAGGCCTGGCTCACTGTCCACTTGAAAGCAACCCAAAGGTTGCAGGCAGGACTCAGGGCCAGTCAAGCTCATCCATACCAAATTCTCTCATCCATGTCTTTATGCACCTTGCTTTGTGCACTGGTGCACAGACATGTTGGAACAGGAAAGGGTAATCCCCAAACTGACTGTCCAAAATCTCTTGGTATGCTGAAGCACTCAGAGTCCCTTTCAATGGAGCTCAGGGGCAAATATTTTGGACATTTGCAACTTTGTGGAATAGTTTGGAGATGGCCTCTTCCTGTTCCAACATGACTGTACATCAGTGCACAAATCAAGGTTCATAAAGACATGGATGAGAGAGTTTACAGGCCAGTCAAGTTCATCCGGACCAAATACTCTTATCCATAGCTTTATGGACCTTGGTTTGTGCACTGGTACACAAAGATGTTGGAGCAGGAAGGGGTAATCCCCAAACTGTTTGACTATCTCAAAATCTCTTGGTGTGCTGAAGTATTCAGAGTTCCTTTCATTGGACCTCAGGGGCTAATATTTTGGACATCTTCAACTTTGTGGGAACAGTTTAGAGATGAGCTCCTTCCTGTTCCCACGTGACTGTGCAAAAATCAAGAGGTCATAAAGACACAGATGGGAGTTTGATGGGATGAACTTGACTGGCCTGCACAATCCTGACCTCAACCCTACAGAACACGTTTGGATGAATTAGAGCGGAGACTGAGAGCCAGGATTTATCATCCAACATCAGTGTGTAAACCTCACAAATGGGCTTCTAGAAAAATGGTCATAAATTCCCCATAAACACACTCCTAAACCCTAAGTGGGCCCCCACCCACTTCCAGTTACATCCTCACACCCCACACATTCTCAGCCATGCCTCAAGGACCCTGGCAACAGAATGATAACACAGACCCAAAGTGTTCACTTGTGTCAGAAAAAAATTGATGTTACGAAAATCCCTCATTCCCATGCCATCTATGGGTGGTCTCTTTATGTCAATAAACAGTCAAGCATATACGTTCTTGGAAAAAATCTAATTGTCATAGCAACTCCCATAAAGGCATGTATGGGCATGTTCAGTCTTGACCTGTCACAGTGATGTCATCGTCTATCCATTTAGCGACATGCAAACAGAGCACACAACTGCACCGCTACAGTTCCCAAAGAAATGATTTACGACCTTTGGGAGTGAACAAGTCCCCAAGAGGGCCCCTTACAGTCAGATTCTCTGAATTACTATTATTAGTATTTTAAAAGTAAGTACTTTTGTACTTTACTATGCTTACCTGGGCAGCACAGTGGGCGACTGGTTAGAGCGTCTGCCTCACAGTTCTGAGGACCCGGGTTCAATCCCTGCCCCCGCCTGTGTGGAGTTTGCATGTTCTGCGTGGGTTTTCTCCAGGCACTCCGGTTTCCTCCCACATGGTAGGTTAATTGACAACTCTAAGGTGTGCATATGAGTGCGAATGGTTGTTTGTTTGTATGTGCCCTGCGATTGGCCTGGCAACCAGTTCAGGGTGTATTGATGTTGCCATCCATGACAACCTCCGCAGTTGTTCTTTTGAGCCAACAAGTTAACAGCGAGTGGTTCAGATCGTTGACAAAGAATCATTCAGCCACCATCTACTTCATAAAGAGGAATACTGTGTGTTCTCCATGCTTTTTAGTGTTGTAATGAATGTGTGCGCTTAATATTACACAGAGAACAGAGGTCTCGGTCCATTGATTTATTTAATAATTCATGTTAACGTAACGTACAACAGTGGTGAAAAGGTGGTTTTGTGAAAGTATTAAAAGCAGCCTTTGACATAGTACTGTACAGAGATTATAGGTACAATCATCATACACTTAAAATAGAAGTTAAAAAAGATTCTCTTAGATTAGGAAATACATTCAACTGTTGTCTTTCGTTCAGGTACAAGCTCAAAAGTTCCACACTTGGGGTAAAAAACAAGAAACCATAGAGTATTGCAGAACCAACAAATATTACTCAGGCTTACTACATCTTTGGGTCCTCACACAGGGTGCAACCAGGTTTCAGGTCAGCCTGTCGCTCCATTTGGATGGTGACCGAGTGGACGTTGTAAGATGAGTAACAGGCCTGAGTCATCTCTCGCAGAACTGTCTGAGCATCCACTGACTCGTCTGTGGAGAGAGGAGGGGGGGGGGGGGGGGGGTATTCAAATTAGTTGACATTTGCAGTGGCTTGCAAAGGTATTTACTCACCTTGAACTTTTCCACATTTCAACTATACAAATGTAAATGTGTTTTTTTAGGATGCTTGGTGATACACCAACACAAAGGGGTGCATAGTTGGAAAATGGAAATAAAACTGGATTTTTTTTCTTTTTTTTTTTTTTTTAAACACAAAAATGTGACATACAAAATATTCAGCTTCCTCTACTTGGATATCCCTAAATAAAATCCACAGCAACCAATTGGCTTCAGAAGTCACCTAGTAAAATCCAACAGGCACGTGAGGCTTCTTATGAGTTTGACACTGGACAGAGCAGGGTGGTGAAACTTCTCAAGCTGACGCTGAGAAAGATCTGGATCGCTATTGGCTGCGGTCGAACTTAAAAGCTAAAGCAGCTGTTAATGGCTAGCTGCTCAATGTAAGGTACAGGGAGTGCCAATCGAATGAAACATTTTGTTCTTTCACATATGCAGTGGACCCTGGCCATTTGTGGGGGTTAGGGACCAGGCCAGACAGCGACTAGTGAAAATCTGTGGATAATTAATGCCCATTATAATTGCATTGAAAAAACAAAGAAAACAAATTTAAAGCAAAAAAATAAAATCATAAAAAATGTTGAATAAGCGGGGACGTACTGCCAGTCAGCGTTCTTGGTTTTAGTTCCCCCTCAAAAAAGAAAAAAAGTAAAATGAAAAAAAATGTGTGAGAACATATTGATATTATTCTGACAGTATTTTTTAAAAAAGGAAAAAAAAAAAAATGGAAGAAAAAAAGATATATTGCAAACTTTACAAAATAACCCTGCAGGACATAACTTAAACAATTACAGTATATTTCCAAAGCAATCTTACCATCACTGCAAATGATGACACGGAACATTTACCATGTAGGCATGTGTTGTTCAGTTTCAGACAAACAAATTTAACGTTTACACAAAAACAGTACCAATGACTTTTTCAAAACGCAGTTGTGTAAAGCAAATGGTCAAAATGAGTGGGTTTGTTTTTCCAGTTTAAAATAATTTTACACATTGAGTTACCATCTGGATTTGATGGAGCCAAGCAACAAAAATCACATTGGGGTTGATTGCACCACATTTTGCAACTCACCGATGGCCACATGCGCAGACAGCAAAGCCTGGTTGACAGTGAGGGCCCAGATGTGAAGGTTGTGGACCGCCGAGACCCCTTTAACTGCCAGCAGACCATCTCGGACCTCGCTATAGCTCACCCCTGCTGGGGTACCTGAGATGGAGGTCACATTTTAAAAGATAGGCAGGCGGCTACAACTATATGTGTTCCAGGTGACAGGCTCACCTTCCATCAAGACAATCAGAATATCTTTCATGATGGTGAAGGTGCTGCACAAAACTAATATGGAGAAGAGGAATGTGCAGATGGGGTCAGCCATCTTGTATTCTGGCTGAAATGTATTAAAAGCGCCAATGTTAAATATTTCCTATAAATCTTAGATGTAGTAGCGGTATAATGCTGCAGTATTTTAAAGCTATTTACTACAGGGTATCCCAAAAGTCCCGATCAATAAACGGCTACTGCAATAAACGGCTACTATCACTACTGGATATGAACCCTGAACCTTCTTGAGCAGGCATTCACACAAAGTCGAGAAAAATCTTTCCGGAGGGCTGCTTTGGAACGCAACAAAAGCTCGATCCGTCTCCCCAATTGCGCTTCGTGCTCCCCTGACCTCACACCTTGTGACTATTCTCAGTGAGGCTACATCAAAAGCAAGGTTTATACCACACTAAGCACTGTGACCTGTCAAGAAGAATCTGCAGTGAGGTCGGGAAAGAAATATTGCAAAACATCCATGAAACCTGCATCCTAACTTCCAAAAGTGGCTCAAATCATGGCAACATAGTTCTTCGGCATTAAAATGCCACAAGATGGCGCCAAGGTAACTATGGTTTTGACCCGAACGCAAAAGCAGCAAAAAGGTGAGTTTTTGAGCAAATAACAGAGGTTAGGTTCCTAAAAAAATTAAATAATATCTACAAATAGGTCAATAATATGGGGGTTCACTGTACAGCAGGTGTGTCAAACTCATTTTTGTCACGGGCCACCTTGTAGTCACGGTTTCCCTCAGGGGCCACATGAAATGACGTGGCGGGCCAGATTTGGCAGAAGTACAGAAGTGCGTATGGTTGCAGGTCATCATGTTTGCCTGTGTGAGTGACGGGGGCACACAAGATCGTTGAAGTACACCAAGCAACAATACTTTATATACTGGTTTCCATTAACGAAGCAGACACAGCTTTGACATTCTCCGCATTCTTTAAGGATGAGGATATTCTAGACTTGATTGCGCACCATGTACTTGTGGAACACACACAAATTATGTACACTGGATTAGAAAGAGAGGGGTATCACATGTACTACTTCCTATGCTGTCCTGTGGGACTGTATAGGAAGTCGACCATATGCACAACTCCTCACCTTGAAGAAGATGATGATGGCGCTGACGAGCACACTGAGACTCTGAAGAAGATCCCCCACCACGTGCACAAAGGCTGCATGCACACTGGCGTTGGCCTGCTGCGCTCGCCCCCCTGGAAAAAAACAACAACAACATTTACAGCGTCTAATGAATTCGTTTCCATGGTGCTGTATATTGTCTATATTGTCGTTGAGTCATTTGCAGCGACTAGGAGCATTTTCTTTTCTAAAAATGCACATCTGCGTCTGGTGTTTCTCAGCTTCATCTTGCCAATATATGTTAAGTTTGCTGCACAGTAATATCAGGGGGAGGTGGGTGTTAACCAGTTTTCGAGAGTTTTGACAATGGGTGCAGGTTCCAACGTCTATTGCATCAGTATCTCCACAAGGCTTGTCAGCAGAAAGAAGCAAAAGACGAAAATTTACTGCGTTGAATTTGGACAGAGAACACCGTGGACCAACAGCTACAGATGACATGGCACCCTGACCATCACCAACTTTGGAAACTTTACACTTGATTTAAAACAATTTGGCTTGTGCGTCTCTCTACCCTTCCCCCAAAATCTGCATCTGTGATTCCAAAATGTAATGTAAAATTTACTTTGACTTGTGGTGTTGATTTTCTCAAGTCAATAGCACACCCGTCATACTCACTGACATTGAAAATATGCACAAATAAACATACCCTGATCATTTCTGTTGTGCTCTACGTTGTCAAGATCACTGGTGGAACGGGTTTGATTAGAAATCTGGGAGTCTTCTTTCCCGTTCTTGTGACTGTGGTCACGTGAAGAGAGTCCTCCGTGACTGTGCCCATGGCCGGACTGATGAAGGGTGAGGGCCATACTGTTTGTGTGCGAAATACAGCAGAAGCCACTGAGTAAAAATAGTATTAACATAAATGTAAATGTGTTATCTGCTCACATAATATTGGCCAAAACGGCACAGCCGGATGTAATGAGCATGACCGTGCCCTCGATTGTGTAATGGTCACTGATGAGGCGCTCCACAGCCAAGTAAACCAACACTCCTGTTACAAGCCAGATGGTGAACACTGACAACAGTGCACCCAAGATTTCTGCAAGGACGAAGACATGAGCACAGAAGACAAAAACAGAACAGTCGGAAAGAAAACAGGAATGCAGTTCAGACAGAGTGAAAACTGGACGGGGGAAAACGTTCACAGCAAAAATGAAACAATTCCATAGAAGTAACGATAATGTAAGGTAACAAATTCTAAAACTGGACATATAACATTGAGTCATTGGTTCAGTACTTACTACAGATATATATATATATATATATAATAACTAATATATATATATAATATATATCCATCCATCCATTTTCTGAGCCGCTTCTCCTCACTAGGGTCGCGGGCGTGCTGGAGCCTATCCCAGCTGTCATCGGGCAGGAGGCGGGGTACACACTGAACTGGTTACCAGCCAATCGCAGGGCATAATATATATATATATATATATATATATATATATAATATAATAGAATATATAATCAGTCAGTTGGGATTGGCCCCAGCTCACTCGTGTGACCCAGAACAGGATAAGCGGTCGAAAGTGGGTCAATGAATGATTTCAATTCAAGCACTTAAAACCTTCCAAGCGCTTTACCTGCACGGTGCCAGCCATAGCTGAGTTTGTGCGTCGCCGGTCTGGAGGAGAGCCACAGGGACAAGAGGCTGATGATGAAGCTGCACAAGTCCACCAACAGGTGAGCTGCATCGGTCATCACTGCAAGGCTTCCTGCAAAATACCCCCCTGGGAAAAGATTGGACAGACAGAAAAACACACTTAGTGAAATTGGTGATACACATAAGCAAATGGTATTCATTCAAAAACCTTGACGCACCGAGGATTTCGCCAATCATAAAAATCAGGCAGACGATGGACACCACAAGCAACCGCTTTCTGGCAACTTTCTTCTCTCTCTCGCGGTCATCCTGCGCGTGGCTGTTGTCATGGCAATGTTTGATGCCACCAGTGATATCTTGCTCCACCGCCGCTAGGCTGCTGATGATTCGTAAAAATTGAATCAAAACAACCAGAGGGAATGTAATTATGAAGATTAAAGTGGGGCAGTTGACCAGCAATATACACTTACCGTAATTTCTTGTGTATAATGCGTAAAATGAAATGTGTTTTGCCTGACCCTTCATGTTTTCTTTAAAGAATTGTACCCATCTTACAAATTCTGCTTGGGTAATCAAACATATCAGCAAACTGTATGTTTTCTCATTGACTAAATAAAAGCAAAGCTGTTAATTTCAAAATAAGAGCAAGTAAATAAAAAAAAAGTATTACGTGTTCAAATAAAGTGCTTAATGTCAGAATAATTATTTGAATAAAAAAAAAAAAACCCTAACAAAATACAGATAATACAGCCCATTTCAGGCCGGCAACCGTGGACGTGATGCATCACACGGGGACGGGGTGGGCAAATGTGTCGCCCCGTGATTGCAGTGGATGCCCGGGAAGATGTTTAAAGTGCCACATCATTTGCCACAACAGCCACGGTATGGACGAGAAACTTTATCGGCCGTAGTAGAACGGGGTACGTGCAACAAAACCTAACAGTATGTGATAGGGTTTTTCTCCGGGCACTCCAGTTTCCTCCCACATCCCAAAAACATGCATTCATTGGAGACTCTAAATTGCCCGTAGGCATGACTGTGAGTGCGAATGGTTGTTTGTTTGTATTGGCTGGCAACCAGTTCAGGGTGTACCCCGCCTCCTGCCCGATGACAGCTGGGATAGGCTCCAGCACGCCCGCGACCCTAGTGAGGAGAAGCGGCTCAGAAAATGGATGGATGGATGGATGGATGTGATAGGGTGTAACACAACTTGGAGCCAGTCCATATTGGGATGCAGAACATTCATTCCCCAGTATCTCACACTGGACAACTACATCTCTTCTAAAGCTAAACCATGTGTTTAATTCACCTACGTGGCAAACGCGTTTATTACGCTTAATATTGAATGTGTGAAAGAGATGAGTGAATTAGTTGTCGACAGAAAACCAATTCTATCAAATATTTATTTAACAGCAGGATGCGCCCCCACCCGCTGACGCCGACTCTGGCAGGTGAGCAACAAAAATGCACCGAAAGCTGCCCAGCGTCCACGTTTCATCCTTTTGAAAGCTTTGACAGAACACGAGAAACGTGAGGCACCCCATCAGAACGTGACAGGGCCGGGAGAGAACGTACTGGTCGAAGTAAACCGCAGGGCGTAACGATGTGCCTTTGAGCCTGCGGGACTTGAAAAAAAAATGGCCAAACTCCCATGGCACGTTACATTTTGGCCCAGCAACATTTTGTTAACAGAGCCTAAAGAGTTCAACATGGGTTTAGGAACTGGAGTGTGGATTAACAATTTAAATTGCCCAACTCGCTGTTGGAGTCTGCTTCCAACTACTGTTGAGAAGCCCTTGGGCAAGGCACCAACCCCACCCTGTCGAGGTCAAAAGGTGAAGCTCTGTTTGCACAACTTGGTTCACTGTGTATACAGCAGCAATTTCCCTTCGAGCGAGGAGTACAGTACATTCAAATAAATTCAACGCACTCTGCCCGCTGTCAGTACAGCACTTTACCTGTATGCAACTTAATATAAAACTAATTTTGTGTGCATGAAGTTTTCTTTTCATCGTGCCAAGTTACATCAAAAATTGTTATTGTACATAAATGACGTTTGACTTTTCACAGTTTCATTTAGGCAAAGGAGTTGAATCAGTACTTCGATTAGCATTCTTTTTTTTTTTTTTTTTTTTTAATAACGTGTACTTCTGCTTAAGTTCAGAGTGAGAGTACTTTCGTCATCTCTGGACAGTAGGAGAATGAAACAAATGCGCAGATCTGAAGAGGGAAGATATTCGAATCTCATGACCAGTGCGGTGCGCACAGCTCGTTTGCGAGGAAGCGGAGCGCTCCACACGTTGACACAGCTGACTGAATGAAAGAATCCCGTTTGCACACTGCTAATCCCTTCAGGGTCT
The DNA here is from genome assembly GCF_024500385.1 of Phyllopteryx taeniolatus. Taxonomy (NCBI): domain Eukaryota; kingdom Metazoa; phylum Chordata; class Actinopteri; order Syngnathiformes; family Syngnathidae; genus Phyllopteryx; species Phyllopteryx taeniolatus. The sequence goes on from NC_084522.1 coordinate 12,821,282, forward strand.
AGTCCCGTGTGGAAAACACCATGAACTAATCAAAAGTGCAGGAGAAAATAAATAAAATAAAACCTCAACTGACTCACACAATAACGCATACCAAAAAAATAAAAATAAATAAATAAACGTATTTCTTCTAATTTCATGGTAAGGTTGTATTGAATGTGATTTAACGGGTTAATTAAATGAATACTGCCTTCATTAAGTTTTAGTTTCTCGTCAGAATTTTTCGACATAACGTCTTACCTTCCATGGTTACTGTAGGTACGTTTGACATCAGAGACCAGGCCAAATCTCTCGGGATCCTTGGAATTAAACATGACTGGCAAGGTGAAGGTCACAGCTGAAGAGAATCCCTCACAATTGCAGGGGAAACATACAAAAACTGGCCAATTTAAAAATAAATCAATCGCATACAGAAGGGGAAGCTTAAAAAAAAAATAAAAAAATAAAAGTAATTTTAAAAAGTTATTTGAATTCCTCTCAGAGCTCCGTTGATCCTAGTTGGTTTGAAATGGAGTAAACATCATTACCGTGCAGCCAGTGTGCACCGTCAAATACTAGATTCGCCCGGCAGCCGTAAGCATCGTGTGCAAAAAAAAAAAAAAAAAACAATTAAAAAAAATTTAAAAAAGGAAAAAAAAGAAATAAAGAAATAAACTTGCGCCAACTTTCATTCACACATTTAGGGTGCCAGTAAAATACATTGATTTGCTAGACCAGTTAACAAAGGGAATACATACTTGTATAAACCATACCACGTGGTCGGTGCACATCTCCATTCACACACCTATGGACAATTTAGAGCAAGGGTGAGGGTCGTTCGTGGATGAGGGTATAAACAAACAAACAAGGAGAAAAGGGGAAAAAGGGAGGAAAAAAGAAAAGAGTGTTGGTAAAATAGTTTTACTAATTTGCTGACGTGTCATCTGCTCATCAACAAAATATGTGGTTTAAATTTACCCAATTAGAGTAGCTGCGAATGGTTACCCTCAATTTATTGAGTAAATTCTATAGGGTTTTTTTCTTTTTTGTTTTTTTTGACATGCATATTTTGGGAATGTGGGAGCAAACCGGAGTACCTAAAACCTCAGCTGTGATGGTTTTTTTTTTGTGTTGTTTTTTTTAATTTTTAAGTACTTTGCGGACACTTTGCGTTAGTAAATAAGCAGCAGTCCGAGAGAGGAGACGACCTATAAGACATAGGTGCTATGAAGAAAGAAAGAAATGTAACAAGTGAGACCTTTTCCTTCGTGTATTGAGCACGACACACTTGCTATGAGTACGAAGCTGCAAACATTGCAGTTTTTCTCACAAGTGAAACCGTATGTATTACCCAAATACGCCACAAGATGGCGATCATGTCTTGTCACTCCGATGCAGTTCATTCATCCATCGACTTGTGACTTTCGGCTTGTCCCACCCATCCGGGGGTCATCACAGCGAAACACTATAGTATACATTGTATATTTCAATATATTTTGCTATTTGGTTTGTAGTTCGCAGTGTTGACATTTTCCACTGAACTTCATATTCATATTTTGTTGTGTGTGGATGTTGTGCTGTTTGAACTGCACTTTGGCAAGCGCCCACGCTTGTTTTTAATAAATAACTGGAAGCAGGCAATGTACATGCAAACAGCAACATATGTGTGCTTGATGACAGACTAATGTTAGCATTTAATGAACACGTGGACGTTCACATAGCTTTTATATCAATTGATATTTCACTATGACAGAGTGGACGTACGTAATATGATGAAAATCACGAAGCGCAAGTGCAAGTGTTTATATCTGAAACTATTTGCTGTTAGAGGCTCCAATAAATGTTACTGAAAACAAATCTGAGGGTTTTTAAAGGGCCAATTACCCCACATGAATAGGGTGGGCAACACATTATCAAGAGGCTTATCATTGTACTGGTATCTGTGAAAATCTACAATAAGACCTCAGAGTTTCATTGTTCTGCTACTACCTGGCCTATCTGTCAATTTTAAAAATTCAATATGGCCTTGAACATAAAAGTTTGCTCAGTCTTGCCTTACGGAATGAGGTAATGACATTTGAGGTGCTCCAAAAGTAAAAAAACAAACAAGCGAGTAAAATAGCCTTCATTGGGCTATTTTTAGTCAATTCAGTGGACTTTTAAAAGTCGCCCTGTTTCGCCCAGCAGTTGTACGTGTGAATAGATAGTGTTGCTCAGGGCTACAGAGAGAGAATAAAATGGCACGACAAGCGTTAGTCACACGTGACTGATCACACTGTTTATGAATCTAAATGCTGCTTTATAAATCTAAAGTCTCACACTGTTCGGTAGGCACATGCAAGTGGGCCGATATGTTCTCACCGTCCCAAAGAAATTGTACATCACGGCACAGTCTCCTTTAATGAAGATGCAGGTTGCCCCGACAGCCTCCCCTTTCGTCATGCTAATTACCCTTATGTGGCTGACACAAGACCCCCCTCACCAAAAAAAGAGTGGTAAACAACTACAGGTCAGGCTATTGCACAATGCACTGACGTCAGGTCGACTCCGTCAGGTTCACGCTCCGATGATGCTAGTTTGCTTTGCCAAGATGGGTGGTGGTGATGTTTGAGGGACGGACGGCAGGAAAGAGGAGGGCGGAGGAAGGCGAGAAAGTGCCCCCATAAGTGCCAAGGAAGTCATAACAGGAACCAGACGGGGCTACGCGGCCAAGTACGACTGACCCAGCGAGACCCGGAGAAGGACCGCTGCTGTATTGAACCTAACATGATGGAAGTGGTTCTAACCAGACTGCGGGACTTCTCCTGCAAAGCCGCCACCTTTGACGCTTGCACGCCCGCAGGAGCGCGCGGGGATGCCCGAAGCAGGGCCGACAGCCCCAGGAAAGGATGCGCGGCTGGAGAGGGCACCAAGCTGGACATCGAGAGCGCACTGGCCTGGCTACGAAGGGAACTGGTAAGATTGGAACTCCTAATTGTTCAAATCAACATTCATTGCAGTTAGAACAATAGAAACTAACATGACAATCCATCTAATCGTGATAAAAACCTCCAGTCAGCCTGAATGGGAATGGAAGGATATTGACTCTGTCAAGCCCCCTTTGTCATTGAGTTCACGGTCTAACTGCCGTAAATCTGCAGGAGTGAAGTTCAAGGCATTTGTCACCCAATAAAATGACTGGACCCTTTCGATGTGTTTGTCGTGTTGGAGGCCTCGCCTAGGTTTTAGCCATTTGTTCCTAAGATACATCTGAGTCATGCTGTTAAAATGTCAACCCCCCTTCCCCTTCCCCTCCCTTCCCCCGTCACTGTTAGACATTCCCCCAGTCTAATAGGATGTGTGTGTGTTGGTGTGTCGACAAGTCCTAAATCTACAAGTGTGTCTGTTTGCACCTCAGTGTGAGAACAAGTGAGAGAGGTTCATTCACAGACTCTTTTATGATTCCCACAGATGGGTCGGGACCCAAAAGTCATGTACAGCATTCGTATTATTTTTTTTTTGCGGTAAAGTAGAGAGCCTTACCAAGTTCCCACACTGAACATTTTAAGTAAGCGACAGGAAATGTTAGACGCTTGCGCCCCAGCTACAGTTTACACCGGAAACAAACACAGTGTAGCTCAGCTTCTGGCAAGTGGATGTCATCGCTAACAATACGCTATTGGCGGTATGTCATACAACAGTGTTTAAAATAGGAAATAATATATAATAATAGGAAAATGCGGGTCCCACGGTGACAACAGTTGAGAACCACTGGTCAAGATATTGTCCGCCCATGTACTGTACGTGCTGTACTGTATTGTACTGACCAACCCACCCAGCCTATCCAATTGAATTATGAGTTTTGCATTGTGTTGGAAGTGTTTTGTTGGTGACATCATGAACTTCCCATTGTGAGTAAATGAGGGGTTGAGCGATACCCTTAAATGTTCAAGTAGATCCAACGGAGAGCGGCAAGTTCTACAAGACACACACACACAGAATGTTTGTTCCACATAATGGTGGAAAAGCTCAGAAAGGACACAAGCTGAGGCAAACACGCTCCAGGGAGTCCAGCTCAGCGTGTGAATGGGAGCCCGGCCGGTAGCGCGTCGGCGTCACAAACTCAATGAAAGCACAGTTCGCGTTTATTCTCTCGTTCCTCGGATTGCAAACAAAAGGTAACATTTTCGACCGGAGCCAGTCTTCGGGCTGGTTCTGTAATTAGCAGAGAAAAGAAAAGCAGCTCCGCGCGGTGGGTGTTTTTTTCATTTGCGACATTCCTGGCTCCTTAAGACAACCTTGGACTGTGAAGTCGGTGGGATTCTGAATATCTCCTTTGACAATGGCAGCAATCAGACGGCCTCTCATTAAAAAGGGCATGAACAGAACCACAGAAAGAAGAATTTGCATTTGAAAGAAGGCGGTGGTTTCATTTTGAACAGGCCTCCTCAGCTTGATCAGTCAAATGAGCAGGACAAGTAAGCGAAAAGAAACTCCATTTTTAGGCTCAGGTCAGAGCAGACCCACGACTTTATGGGGCTCTAAGCCTATTTTTTATTTTGGGGCCCTCTATTTATGGCAGTACCTGTGATTATTAATCATAAGCGCATTAGTGCGCTTATGCCTTGGCTCAGTTTATCATACGTTTTAGTCCAATGTTGAATTTGTGCACTTCAAATCGCTGAGGTCCAATCCAGGGTGTACCCCACCCGGCTGGTCTACAGCTTACCCACGGCCCGAGTGAGGATGAGTGGTGTAGAATATGCATGGATACATGGATGAATGAGAGCATGTATTCAACTAAAAGGCGATGCATGCTGTGTACAGATGGAGATGCGATCCCAAGATCAAGCGTTGATCCGGCAGCTGATGGAGCTCCACTCTGGCATCCAGGAGCTGAAGCAGGAGCTGTCCGAGGAAGAGGAGGACGAGGAGGAGGAGGAAGAGGACTTAGACGAGGAAATGAACGTAGAGGGCAGCTCCTGGGACTCAGAGAGTGAACAGGGAAGCGTCTACTCCAGCTCGGGGGAGGAGGCTTCACCCATTCCCTTCCCCAAGAAACCTCAGTGCCTTTACACCCGGGCTTTGGTCAGGAAATCTTTCAGCAGGAGAAGCTCTGTGCCTTAAAAAGTCACATAGAACCGGTCCGGTCCAGTCGCACTTTTAACTCCTTCATGCTCTCCACGTTTGTAAGCATAGATACTCATACTCAAATTCAGAACTAAAACGCAGAGAGTATCAGCAGCAATCACCAATGGGGCAGCACGTCTGCCTCACATTTCTCACGTTGGTGGTCCGAATCTCGTCTGTGTGGGTTTCGCATGTTCTCCCTGTGCTTGTGTGCGTTTTCACCGGGTAATCCGGATACTTCCCACATCTCAAAAACACGCATTTTAGGTTAATCGAAGACTCTAATTGGTCATATAAAGTATGTGCCCTGCGAATAGTCATCTTTACTTGCATTGACCTAAAGGCAAGCACCGTCGCCTTTGTGTAACTTAGTGTTTGTGAGACAAACCTTATACTTTTATGTGCATACAAAGAAGTATGGGACACCTGATCATTACCTCTCAGTCAAGTTCTTCCACACCATACTCAGCCAATCAGGCCTTTATGGACCTGGGATTGTGCACTCGGGAACACAAAAGGCGCTTTTTCAAACTGTTGTGAGCATACAAGTGTCCAACATGTTGAGATAAGAATAATAATAATAAGAAGAAGATAAGAAGAAGAAGAATCTTATTGATTGATTAATTCATTGATTTGTGCGTCTCAATTCTTTTGTCGGTGTAGTTAAGTATTTAGACAACAAGAGAAATTTGATGTCTGATTTGCAAAGTGTAAGTGTTGTATTGTCCATTGCTGGATGAATGTAAAAAGGTTACACCGCCACGGGTCGTTAGTGCTGAAAGCTCACTGACCTGACACAACTTTAACGGCATACGAAATGGAGACACCCGTTAGTACAACCCCACAATAAAACTATTGTGACAGAACAATATTGTGTCTGGTCTTTCTTCTTATTTCTTATCTTAAAAGCCAAGGGCAAATTAGCTTGATTACAATAAAAACAAAAACTGTGCATCTTACATGGTTGGGAAATAACTACAACCGCAATTCCAATGGAGTTGGGACGGTGTGTTACACATAAATAAAAACCTATGTTCAACCTATATTTAATTGAATACACCACAAAGACAAGTTATTTAATGTTCAAACTGATAAACTTGATTGTTTTTAGCAAGTAATCATAAACTTAGAATTTTATGGCTGCAACATGTTCCAAAAAAGCTGGGACAGGTGGCAAAAAAGACTGAGAAAGTTGAGGAATGCTCATCAAACACCTGTTTGGAACATCCCACAGGTGACCAGGCTAATTGGGAACAGGTGGGTGCCATGATTGGGTATGAAAGGAGCTTCCCTGGATTGCTCAGTCTTTCACTAGTAAAGATGGGGAGAGGTTCACCTCTTTGTGAACAAGTGCGTGAGAAAATAGTCGAACAGTTTAAGGACAATGTTCCTCAACGTACAATTGCAAGGAATTTAGGGATTTCATCATCTACGGTCCATAATAGCATCAAAAGGTTCAGAGAATCTGGAGGAATCACTGCATGTAAGCGGCAAGGCCGAAAACCAACATTGAATGCCCGTGACCTTCGATCCCTCAGGCGGCACTGCATCAAAAACCGACATCAATGTGTAAAGGATATTACCGCATGGGTTCAGGAACACTTCATAAAACCAATGTCAGTAAATACAGTTCGGCATTACATCCGTAAGTGCAACTTGAAACTCTACTATGCAAAGCAAAAGCCATTTATCAACAACACCCAGAAACTCTGCCGGCTTCTCTGGGCCCGAGCTCATCTAAGATGGACTGATGCAAAGTGGAAAAGTGTTCTGTGGTCCGACGAGTCCACATTTCAAATTGTTTTGGGAAATTGCGGACGTCGTGTCCTCCGGGCCAGAGGAAAGTTCAAAAGCCAGCATTTGTGATGGTATGGGGCTGTGTTAGTGTCAATGGCATGGGTAACTTACACATCTGTGAAGGCACCATTAATGCTGAAAGGTACATACAGGTTTTGGAGAAACATATGCTGCCATCCAAGCAACGTCTTTTTCATGGACGCTCCTGCTTATTTCAGCAAGACGATGCCAAACCACATTCTGGACGTGTTACAACAGCGTGGCTTCGTAGTAAAAGAGTGCGGGTACTAGACTGGCCGGCCTGCAGTCCAGACCTGTCTCCCATTGAAAATGTGTGGCGCGTTATGAAGCGTAAAATACGACAACGGAGACCCTGGACTGTTGAACAGCTGAAGCTGTACATCAAGCAAGAATGGGAAAGAATTCCACCTACAAAGCTTCAACAATTAGTGTCCTCAGTTCCCAACCGTTTTTTGAATGTTGTTAAAAGCAAAGATGATGTAACACAGTGGTAAACATAACCCTGTCGCAGCTTTTTGGAACGTGTTGCAGCCATAAAATTCTAACTTAATGATTATTTGCTAAAAACAATCGTTTAACAGTTTGAACATTAAATATCTTGTCTTTGTAGTGTATTCAATTAAATATAGGTCGAACATGATTTGCAAATCATTGTATTCTGTTGTGTGGCACGGTGGCCGACTGGTTAGAGCGTTAGCCTCACAGTTCTGAGGTGCGGGGTTCAATCCCCGTCCCCGCCTGTGTGGAGTTTGCATGTTCTCCCCGTGCCTGTGTGGGTTTTCTCCGGGCACTCCGGTTTCCTCTCACATTAATTGGAGACTCTAAATTGCCTGTAGGCATGACTGTGAGTGCGAATGGTTGTTTGTTTCTATGTGTCCTGCAACCAATTCAGGGTGTACCCCGCCCCCTGCCCGATGACAGCTGGGTTAGGCTCCAGCAAGCCCGCGACCCTAGTGAGGAGAAGCGGCTCAGAAAATGAATGGATGGATGGATGTATTCTGTTGTTATTTATGTTTAACACAATGTCCCAAGGTCACTGGAATTGGGGTTTTATATAAATTGTACTGATGTACAGTGTACACATCTGCTTGCTGACTTTGAGCCTTGTCTAACTTCAAAGTATTGTTTTGGTGCTATTTTGTGGCATCTTGGTGCCAAGAAACTATGTTGAAGTGAAGGGGGGAGCTTCATATACACAACCGGAGAGTAGCACTACTTGTACCATCTTGTGGCATCTATGGGCGAATAGAAACATTTTAGGGGGTGTCAATTATTACTTATCAATTGCAAGGGCTTGGCTTAAATTTCCACACTATGTATTTGCGAACCAAGTCATTTTTTTGAAAGGAATTACACTTGGATGTAGAGTATTTAATAACCAAGCTTTTATATTTAGTTTCAACAGATGCCGGGAACAATAAAGATATGGAAACAGCAATAGTGATTTTTTTTTGCTTGTTTGTTTGTCATATAACCAAAGTGTCTTCTTATCCCATTACCTTAAGGAAATAAAATGGAAGTGCAAAACACCATGGAAAAAAATCGTACAAATTCAGCCTTTTATTCTTGACTGGCTTACTTGATATGCAATTGGTGTCAATTTATTTCATCTTTATTATAATAGACCATTACTCAGCCATACATCCAATCATCATTTAAAAGCACAGTATTTCAATCTCACAAAGCATCAGAATTTTTCAGCCCTTTTATCGGCCCTCCGGTATTTACTGCTGATGATCTCCTGCATCCTCCACACCTCCGTAACTCTCCCTCCTCAGTCTTTGGATCTCTGTGTTGAGTCCCAGCAGCGTTTGAGCCAGCTGGAGGTCCTGTGAGCGCATCTCCAACTGCATGATAACAAAGCAACTCAATGAGATCATGTTGTATACAAAGCATGCGCTGATGAGATCCAACGCAAGAAAATAGTTAACAGTGACAACATATTTATTGGAGTTTTCCTCATGCCAAATCCCAAAACGTTTTATTATGACTTTTATCTGTGACCAATTCTGTGGCATATTCAGTGTAGCGATATATAAAAAAAAAAAAAAAAAAAAATATTTTATTTTTTTAAAATCTGTATCTTATATTTTGTTTTATGAAACAAATATTCAACAAAAGGTGAACACTCGTGGTGTTATTTTCCATTACATCAGATTTAGTAGAGAAAATGAAACATAATTAATACAGATGCAATATTCTTTCATTAAAAAAAATAAAACAGTATCGTATATTAAAATATTTGACACCACAACGTTGGATATTATTTAACATTTGGGAGCATCATCAAAGAGTTACAGTACTAAACCATCGTCCTCATCATTAACAAAAAAAGGCTGATCTCTCAAAACCTGGCTGCACTTTGGTCTAGTGTTTAGTACGCCTGCCTCAATGTTCTGAGGTTCTGAGATTCATCATCATCATCATCAGAGAAATACCAACCCATCCTCCAAATCATCAACAACAACAAAAGGATGCTAATCAAAACTTGCCGTACACAAATGGCAAAATGTCATTGGCAATACTAAAAATACAGTACCGTACTTATAGTAAGCACATTTCTGAAAGTGTCACAAATTGTCCATCGGCTCTGATTAGCAGGTGCACCTAACGGAGTGTCCACTTAGCAATAACAATCACAGAAAAGAAGTGTGTCAGGAAGATTATTCAGTGTACACTGTTTTAAACTGAGTGTAGTTTACAAAATGTAATATATACAAATAATCTCATGCCCATCTAAGTTGTGATAATCATGTTGTTTTGCATATATTAACTAGTACTACTCTTGAACTTCAATACACTGTCCTGTTTTAAATTAATTCATTCATTTATTCTTTTTCGTACCGCTTACCCTCACGAGGGTCGCGGGCGTGCTGGAGCCTATCCCAGCTATCTTTGGGCGGGAGGCGGGGCACACTCTGAACTGGTCGCCAGCCAATCGCAGAGCACATGTGAGCAAACAACCATTTGCACTCACATTCACACCTAGAGGCAATTTAATGTCTTCAATCTACCTACCATGCATGTTTTTGGAATGTGGGAGGAGACCAGAGTACCCAGAGAAAACCCACGCAGGCACGGGGAGAACATGCAAACTCCACACAGGCGGGGCCTGATTTGAACCCGGGTCCTCAGAACTGTGAGGCGGATGTGTTAACCGGTCGTCCATCGTGCCACCCCCGCCCAGTACATTTGGTAAATTCAGATCAGTTGTATTTAACTTTCAAGTTACATACATACGTTTGCATTGAATCTTTTAAAACTGCTTGTTTTCATTTAATTGTTTTGGTTCATTTTGTTCTTTAACCAATGTGCAATACATTTTACTTGATCATTGTGTAAAATGTTACTATATTTAAGCGCAATGTTAATGTTCAAACTGTGTATAATGTTAGAGTGGCTTACAACATGAAATATATTTTAGGACTAAAACACCTGCCTCGTTGTTGATGAACACTTTCAGTAGCCTTCTACGCTACTGGATTGTATTGTTTATCAGGATGCTGGTACTTGGAGAAGTAAGATTTGTTTGGAGGTGGAACTTGGCGTAAAGGTCTGAGTAGCACCGATGCAGAGGAAGTGATTCCAAACACAGCCATAGTTCGTGTCAACGTACCAGTTCAGACCTCAGCCAAGTGATGGCTCCGTCTATCTGCGCCCTCCTCAGCTCCTCATTGGCTTGATGACTCCTGCTGATGCTGAGCTGCCTCGCGCGGGCGGCCTCATCCTCACGTGGATCTCGAGATTCTCCACTGGCCCTGAAGGCATCAATCATTTTGTTCTTGATGTTTTCCAGGACCATGGTGGACAAGGTGTCCTCGCTGTGGCTGTCACGGTCCATGCTGGAAGCTGTGAGAGGACTTGTGCAGGACGGTGACCCTCATGTGTCGCCTTCCAGTTTTTAGGCCGGTCGTCAAACTATGTCCAGAGCTCCTCTTGCGCTCCTCCTTGTACCGCCACCGAGCTTCAACACTCGCTCTGCCCGCCTCGTGTGGCGCTGCCTTGTTTTGTCATTGTTACTATGGAGAAACACCCCTCCGCCTTGGTGCCCCCTCCTCCCTTGGTTAGCCCTAATAAGAATGGTAGAAGATCTCGAACAAAGACTATTGTTGCTTCCAATAAGAACTGAAAAGACCCCCCTCCCTTCTTCCCATCCTAACTTAAGCCACCACACCCTCCCCCACTTTTTTTTTTTTTGGTTCTCATTCAATGCCGCCCCCATACAACTCAACTGTGAGAAATGTGTTGCAAAGGAGCTCTCTTTTGGTCGCCCTGATGTACAGCACACACCAAATCCATCAAAGCCCCCCATGGACGCTGCAGAGGGCTTTGCTGCCTGAATAAGACCTGCTTGTCAAGCTTAGGAGGCAGACAGGTCCGGCCAGGAGCGAGACATTGCTCCAGTGTTCGCCAATTCCCCAGCACAAAGGCCATCCTACAGTGAAATACAACCAGGCCCTTTGTGTCCAAGTTAAGTCCATTCCCCATAGGCTATGTGGGGTGGGTTTTTTTGGCAGCTGTGAGCAGTTTTTCCTCTGACTTTTTGTGTAGAGATGAGACAGGGGTCTAACTTACGGGCCTGACTGCGAGCAGACGACACAATCAGTCAGCGCTACAAGTGGATCGGTTCTATTCTTCAGTTTGTTGCTTTCAGCAATGTCACGTGAAACAACACGAGCGCATGCAGCCGTGCGAGAGAAAGACGGAGACACTTTGACATGTAAGCCCTAAGGATTTGGTAAGGGATGGAAAATTTCCGCTAGATTTCTGGTAGCTTTCCAGCAACTTTCCATGGGAAGTTGCAGCACTGTTTGCACACCTCATCATACTGACACCCTTAACCTATTTGATTGTGTGTGGTACACTACTATGTTAGGCTTTCAGGTGAAATTTTAGGAAGTACATAAAGTGCACAATAACCTTTACAGGTGAAGTTCACTTGACCTCAATGTGCAAATGTTGGATGTTTCAGCACTTTTCGCATACCTATAACAAGGAGTTGAAGGGCAAAATTCAGAACAGGTGTTTGATCCAGGAATCGACCAATACCAGTGGTGTCGCCAAACCTATGATTTGGTTGCTTAAAAAAAAAAAATTATTCTCCCCTTTGACAAAATGTAGCGGCCAGCCAGCTGGTGCTCACACTACAGTGTTTGTCAAGGATGGACAATTTTGATCAGGGTTAGTGTTTTTTTTTACAGTAACTTCAACAATAGTTGAACAAACTATTATCATTGACTTCTGATTTCAAAACTAGTTATTGATCAATTTTGTGTGTATACATAATAGTATGAGGAAGCGATGAAAGGCCCTCTAAGGGAAATCATACCGAATGTGGCCACTGACAAAAAATGTGCCTGACGATAAGCATGCAAGCAATGTTATGTTATGCAATGTTGCTTTTTTTCAAATTCAAAGACTGTGACAACCATACTAGCAGTCTACTTGAAAAGGGTCAGCAATGTTCAGTAAACAATTTTTTTCATTCATGTAAGGGTAATAATAGCCTGTAAAAACCTACAATAAAAGTTACAAATTTGAGTCAGGACCAAGCCAACACTTTTGGCCACAATTGGACACCGGATGAATGAATGGGAGGCTATTCAAATTTGTTGAGAGTGGGGGATCTTCTCTTCTTGACCCTGTGCTTAAGGTTCCGGCGTCTGTGGGGACGGGACTTCCTTCCCGATCTTGGGGGGTGGAGCCACTGGATTGACCTCCCGGAGAGCATTAATGGTGTGATGGTGGACTCGCCTATGTTCCTTGGGTGCTGGAGCGGTGCCAGCTGGCGCCCGACTAGGTCCCCCGCTCTGGCTACTGGTGGGGGCGGTGGGGCTCCCCTGTCGCTCCTCAGGCCTGCTTCCTCCACTTCTCTCCATTCCTTGCGCCCCGCTGCAGTCACCTCTTCCTCTTCTCGTGGGTGGGTGTGGTCCCCTGTGGGCCTGCCTTTGTTTATTTACCTCCCACACTCGGAGACGGGTATCGGGTGCTGGCTGGAATGTCGGGGTGTCCCGGGGCCGGTGTTGCGGGGCTGGGTGGAGCGGCCCTCTTCGTCTGTGGTTGTCCTGCCTAATGGCCCCGACCTGCAGGAGCCATGCCTCTTAATCACTCACCTAGCACACACTCACACCACTCACTGTAAATATTTCATCTGGGCACACATACATATCCAGGGATTCCTGGGGGACTGGTGTGGGGTCGGGAGGGTGCTGGTGTTTTAGCACTGACGTGCTGAAACACGGTCCGGGCGCCATGTCCCTCTGCCCTGCCTTTCCCCCAGGATTTTAATGCGTCACACACACTCATCCCCATGTTTTAATGCACCACATACATCCATGTGTACGGTGGGTCTTGGGTGGGGGGGTCGGGGGAGGGATATTTGGCTGTTAGCCAGCAGTGCCTGGCAGCCGTGCCCCCCTGCCCGGGCTCACTGGCCTCTCCAGATTTTAATGCACCACACCACTCAGGAGGGGGCACTGAAAGACGAGGTAGGGCCAATGACTACCAGTCGGGGGCGGTGAGTGGGGAGGGGGTTGGCTAGTAGGGTGGCATTGGGTCCCTGCAGCCTTCTCCAGGTGGCCAGGTGGTTGTGGCGCCTCAGTGGGGCCGGCGGACCTCCCTGGGTCCCTCAGTGCGGGACGCGTCCCGTCCGCCGGGCTGCTCTCGGGTGGACTCCTGGGCCTGATCCCGCCTCTCGGTTGTTTGGGTGGGGTCCTCGGCCACTGCAGTGCAGGCACAGCAATTACAGGACACCTCTGTCAGTCATTGTGCATGCAAAACGGCGTCAGTTCACTTGCACGTGTCCACAGGCACACATCCCTGGGACTTTTTCGCTGGTTGTGGGGCCACTCACTTATTGTGACAAATAACTCACAAATACGCGAATTGCCTGGGTATCCCCTCACTCATACTCTCGTCCTTAGACTTGTATAATTTACATAGTTAACCCCACCACACTTCAGTTGTACAGCCGGGTTCATGACCCTTGTGCAGCATGCTCCTTCTCCTGTCCTTCCCTCACAGGGTGTAGCACAACACAACTCATATCTAATGCTTCATTGTTCTAGGATGAATTGTTCTCATCTTGTTTACAGTTAGTTGCTTTGTATTTTGTCTTCTTTTCTCACTCCCCTCTAGAAACTTGGTTCTGTTCGACTGATCGACTCTCGATTCTCAATAAATATCCATACCAAATACCAAATACCAAGAAACCACAGCGGCAGCTCAAAACTCAAAACCTCCACTGTGCGAGGTAAAACTGTTCCGGCATAAAAGGGATGCAGATCCTCCATTCTGCTTGACCTAACAGCTGAACGGGACAAAAAAAAAAAAAAAAAATTAGTGAGATTTCCTTTAGTTTTAAAGCTGTTGACTTATGTGCAGCACACAATGGCACGTGCCAAAGAAATCATGGTTAAAATATTTCATCACTCTGTGTCAACTACTGCTATTATTATTATTATATATGTACACACATTAACGTGACTTGCTGTTTCTTAAACAAATACTAATGTATCAAATATCTAAATTATGCTGCACTTCCTCCTCCAACAGAGCAACTCTGCTGCCGTCTAGTGGTAAATCCAGGTAAGGATGCAGCTGTTGTTGCACGTCCATACGATATTGCAGATCGTTATCAACATCTTTTTCATAATTTAGACATGCGTTGTCACGTACTATTTTATTCAAAATCACACCGATGTAAGGTTTTCACATATTGATTGTTGCTATCAGTGCACAAATCTGAACTTTGCACATATTAAGAGACAATATCAACATTTGCCTGAATGTAGTTGAACTCCAACCATCCATTTCCGTTCGCTTGTCCTCATTAGGGTCACTGAGTAAGCTGGAGCAGAGCTGACTTTGGGCCAAGAAATTGGATAAAGCCCTGTATTGGAAGCCAACCACAGGACTCCTGTTGACAAACATTCACACCTGTGGACAATTGAGTCTTCAATTAGGACGAAGCCTGAGGACCCATGCGAAAGCCCACCGAGCAGAGATTTGAATCTCAAAACTCACAACTGTGGTACTGAAATATGGCTGCTGCTGTCTGCGTAGATTATCAGTCATCCACGTCATATATTGCAAGTACTACTCTGTGGATGCCATCAATAAATTCATTTTCTATCGCAGTTATCCTGTTTAGGGTTGCAGGGACTGGAGACAGACAAACACTCGCACCGCCATTAAGTGCGAAATGAACCCAAGAAGTCAAACAGGTGAACCACTACACTGTCAGCAACACTAAAGAGTGTTGATACCAGTTTCTCAAATGCAGTAGTACAAATTGTCAATTGTTTATTTAATTTTGAAGTCATGCAACAGTGTCAATTGTAAAATGGTCACTGTTGGAATCCAATTGACTATGATTAAAGGGGACATACTTTGCCAAACCAACCTTTTTTTTAGTATTTGGGATGTAATATTGTCTGGATGGTGTCTCAGTAACCACGTGAAATACGAATTCAAATCGTCCACGCATTCCTGAATCCCAGACGTGTTTCTGCCGAGAGGCCTGTAATCAAGTCAGTCGAATTTCTCAAGCTTATCTAGCGGATATCTCCGCCTTCCCTTTCCGCTCCCGAGCCAGCGCTGTCAACATAACAAACACGGGCTCTCGAAAACGGGTCTACTACACAGAAGCAACCAGAGGAAAGGGGGCGGTGTTCGCCAACTATGGACAAAGCAGACACACAACTGGGTCAAACAGAAGTAGCCTTCAGAGGGGCCTTTTCTTTGAGAAAACTAAGGTATTTTTTATTTTATTTTTTTAAATCAAATGGAGACTTTCATACTCTAAATCCATGTTAAGGAATCTCTCTATGGAGGCCTAAATAGCCAAAATACGGGGCCTTTAAGTTCACATACTTTACTGTCGAAAATTCTGTCAAAGACGAAAACACATTTTGGACGTATTCACTCGAGTCGATTTGATGGCTTTTGAACCGAGGAAGTGGAAACATGATCTTCTCCTGGTGTTGCACGTTTCTTGTGTCTGCTCCGAGTCCTCTTGTGAGCTTGCTCAGTTTTTTTAAGCGGCGGTGTCGGCCCGCTTTTCTTCTTCTTCTTCTTGAGGCAGCTGAGGGGGTTTGGATTGTGCTGTTTCCTCTTCCTCTTCTTTCCCCGTCTCTCCCCGCCTTTCTGGGCGATGCCCTGATCCTCTTTCATGCTGCAAAGTCTCTGCTGCTGTGCCGGGCTCATGAGCCCGCCCAGCTGGGCGGCCTGGACCTGGTCGAGCGACGACTGGCTGGGTTTTTCCAGCACCATCGTGTTGAGGATGATGTACAGCAGAGGTACGCCTGGGATCTTCTTAAGACCTGTTGTCAGCTTGAAGTCCTGCACAATAAACCACAAATAGATGTAAATGTGTCTAAAATCCACTCCTATACACCACCACTACATTGATTCTTTTTTTAGCAATTGCTTTTATGGGTTTTTACAGGCAAGTCCGAATTCATTGTTGCATATCTTTCGTGTTGTGCATCATACAAAATGCATTTTTTTTAATTGCAAAATATTTCCCCCCCGCAATTACTATATTGTTGTTTATTTGGTATTGTGAGAGCTTCTTGGATACTGATTAATGCAAAGGGCTACTCGTTTGATGTACCCTTCTGAGGCTGTTTCAGATTCAACTTCATGTCAAAATTACAGGTTATTCATACTACGCCTGCAAATAACGATCCTTTTCCTGATAAATTAAACTGACTTATTATTTTTTTTGTATGAATTATGATTCAGTTATCGGTTTGGACCGTAACATGTCAGAAAATAGGGAAGAATGTTGATAATTTCTTCAAAGTAAAAGCAGCGGACTTTGTTATATTTTTTGGTGGAATGTTTAGGTGTTTATAGCTAAAGTGTTAGTTCCCTTTAGTTTTGTGTCACTTTCACAGTAAACAACTGGGAGCGACATACACAGCTTTAAGCAAGCACACGTAGGCTCTTATTGGATAACTGTGAGTGTCTTTCCGTTTCGTAAAAGTGATGCTATACGATTGTCACCCGTTTCTTGACAGCAAGAGAATGAATAAACATTATTCATACCTTTTTAAAAGCCTCCTGTGGACAAGCGTTGAGAATGAACACTCACGCCGAAACACTTAAAGCAATGCATCTGGTTTGTCCAAAGCTCTTGTGATGTTTTTTAAGAAGTTGAACTTTAAAACTACTTTAAAATATGTTTTCATATGGTCTCAATATATTGCAGTCTCACCTATCCCAGGTAGCAGCCAAACTGATCCAGCATAAAAAGGCCATATAACAGAAAACGAATGAGAATTAATATTAATTAATGACACACTTGATGGATAGGCAAGCACTTCAGATACATCCATCCATTTTCCGTACCGCTTATCCAAACAAAATGTCCCCTTGAGGATTGCAAAAAGTGTTACCTGCGTGGCAACAAAGTAGTGATGCGGGTTTGTGTCCTCCAGCATAGAAAGCAGACACTGCGACGCAGGAACGGGGTTCTTGAAATGCTGACATTTCCTCACTTGATACCGCTGCAAAATGAGTTTGGCCCCATAGAGCTCTTTTTCCAGTGTGTCCAGTTCTTTCAGAGCGCAGCTGGGGGGGAAAAAAGCCCAAAACAAAAACACTCACATGAATGACTTTGATTTTCGCTAACGCCAAACATAATGCACTTCAAATGTGCTTACTTGGTGGTGCAAAGCTGTACCTCGCCCATAAGATACTTCGGCATTTGCTCCTTGATTTGAATCTTGTTCTTCAATGCCGCTTGACAGAAAGTTCCATCAATAAGAATCTGATGGGGTTCCCTGAAGTTAAAATTGTATTTGTAAAAGGATAATGTTTTCTTGGCTTGTTTCTGTCGCTTGATCTTCATGATAGCTGGCTGGCGGCGTTTAAGCGATACGTTTTCCCCTAATCGGAAATTACAAGGTTATAAATGTATTGAGAACGTTACAAATCAACGTCATTCGCAAGGGCGCCTCGATTACTTTAATACGCCAATGTTGTACACAATTCGACAAATTCCCATACAACACGCATGGTCTTCTTACTTCCGCGGTCCAGGGAGTCCAACTCCGTTGGGAAACGAAACGCAAGAGAACTGTTCCGGTCATCGTGGCTGACGAACTCACAGATATTATTATTATCATTATTATTAATAAGAATAATAATTTTCCATTTATTTAATTATTTAAGATAATGGTTTGTTTCCGAGATTGTATTTAAAAAAAAATTAGTACTGTTATTACTTTATTTTTATATTGTTATAATAATGTTGTTATTATTGTTGTTGTTTTATTGCCCATTTATTTATTTACAGTAATAGGGAATAATTGTTATTTTTGCATTTGTTTTAGACGTAAAATTCTTCTTCTTATTATTATTGTTTTTTATGATGATTATCTTTGCTATGACTATTATTGCATGATTTTTATTGTTATTATTTTTTGTAGTTTTATTAATGATTCTGAAATTTTGACAATATTATTATGTTTTATTTTCCGTTTACTTGTTCATGACGATCGAGGACAAGAGCGTTGTTGTTTTCGCCGGAAACGGAAGTGTGAATGCCGGAAGTGCGTCAGACGCAGCGCTTTAGTTTAGTGACAGCCGTGGGCTCGTCGCTTGTGGTTCACAGCCGAACGACGTTCCTTCGGGTCGGGCCTTCGTGTGACGGCTCTGTGCGTGAACCCTTTTCACTCGCACGGTACCTTACTATGGCAGCCGCGGACCCCCGGTCGTCGAGTGACGGCCGACCGGCGAGCAGAGGCGGATACCCGGGCGGGGAGAGCAGCAAAGACCGCGACGGATCGGGCGGCGGCAACGGGGAAGATGATCGGGACCGAGGCAGCTTCGAGTGCAACATTTGTTTCGACAGTGCTAAGGACGCTGTCATCAGTATGTGCGGCCACTTGTTCTGGTACGGACCGACCGAGGCTGGCTTCGGGGATGGGGGACTTCTCGGTGTCTCGTCGCTTAACCAGACTGATCATTGTGACGCCGTGCGGTCTTTGTTTACCTCAGTTTTAACGTAGTGAGCATTACCAATGTGGGTGGAGCCCAACGTAAACACGAGTTTTGCACTGCCAATATGCCTCTTAGTTTGTGTGAGCTTTGCACTTCGTACGGCGCACGCTGACCTTGTATGTTTTGACACAGAACCACTGACTTGCCGTTTGTAACACATTAACTTGCTGGCTCATCTTATGCAGATCATTTGCAGCGTTCAAGGGACTCTCATCCACGGAATGTGCCACAAACGTGTTTGTTTTAAAATAGCGCTCATTGTTTCAATGTCACACTTCCAAATGTGACGATCACCTTTGTTCTACCATTGAGACACGAACGATTCACATCACTTTAAATTCCCATCCACCGTCGGCCATTGTTTGTGCGGTTAAAACAATCTGGCTGTTGAAAAACGGCGCTGCTACTTTTATTTGGGCAGATCTGTACAGATATGGCAAAGTTCCTTATTTATTTAATTTGATTTGATCACTTTTTCTCACCAGATCCCATCCCATAACGACTAACAGGTCCCTGGAGATGGCGGTGTCGCATTGCTCTGGGTTTGAGATCAGCACAGCTTTTGAGTAGAAGATAAAGATTCGGGGGGGGGGTCAATCTCAGCTTGTCGCTTCTATTATGAGGAGGAGAAATGCCAACACGTTGGAAGTTAGACAGGTTTAAGCACCTCACACTCGAACAGAGTGTGTGTGTGTGTATATATATATATATATATGGTTACTATGGTATAAACAGACTGTGTTGCGGTAGTGAATGAGGAACACCTCTGACATGCTCAAGCCATGTGTTGAGCCAGCATCGTTCACTTTGTGCGTCGTAGATGTATATCTGTAAATAAATTCTTATTTTGCCATCGAAAGCCCCTTCTCAGTTTGGTTTTTGTTGTTTTATAGGTTGAGGTGTCGCGAAAGCCAGCAATAATAGCCTCAAAGTCACGTGTTTCTTTTCACATAAAGCTGCTTTCCTTCGCTGTGTGGTCAGAAAGCGGTGTTTTTGGTGAAACCAGCCCATGTTCTACTGCTGAAGAATGGAAAAAGCTAAAAACACAATTTTTTTTCCCCCTGGTGTGATTAGGATACGTTCGGAGCTTATATTGTCACAGAACACAATATTGCGTGGGTCTTGAAAGTTCAGTCAAAATGCTCTAAAACGCCTGGAAACATAAATTCAACAATATTTATATTTGGTTGTCACTATTTTCCATGACTTCTGATTTCACTCTTTGTTGCTAAAAACCTATTTAGTAATGAAATGCAAGGGCCATTGTGTTATATATATATATATATATATAAACATGATAACGGGTGATGTGCCCTTTAAAATGAGTTTGCAAATGAGGTGTGAATGCTGCATTTAGGTGAACGGAAATGTAATTGTTCACCCGTAGATCGGAACGTGATGATGCGCACAAGCATTTTGGCTGCACAAAAAGGTGGCGAGTTTGCAGACAAAGCTGTAGTCTGAATAGCAACCAGATAGGGGAGCGGCTGGATTGAAGCATTGACAAATGGGACTCCCATTAAATTGTAGACAGTCTTTTTTTTTTTTTTTTTCTGCCTGGGCTTTTAGTTGCAGGTGCTGCACAGACGTAAACGTTGATTTCAGCGTTGTGTGCTGATATAGTTTAGTTGCCATGCTTACCCACCATGCTCTTGCTTCCCCTGACGCCTCCAGACTTTGTAATATGATGCAACAATCAGAAAGGCAACAGGGTGATGACATCAGCTCACTTGCTGCAACTTTGCACAGCAGTTGCCATCATAATATTAGAAACAGCTCTCAGAATGGCGCAGTGCAGCTCTACACCACAACGTATAGAACATGTTTTTCATTGGAAGAAATATAAATACTAATGTTGAATTGAGGTAGCTCATGTTTACATTTTTTATACAGTTCTTGTCGATTCTGCAGGTGTACCTAATGTTGTTGCCTTTTGATTACATTTGCCTATGCTTGAATTATTTTGATATTCCCAAATAAAAATTTTCGCTTTGCTAGACTTTAATTTGTGTGCACAAGCTTTGGAAATGTTAGATACATTTTTTAACGAAAATTGTCAATCTAATTTGCAATCAGTGGCCTATATTTGGAGTAGTACTTTGCCAGATGAAATACGGATGCTGAAAGGAAACTCGCTCGTATTTTGCATGTGTGTCGGCTAATGACAAAACAACAACATGCTTATATTCATGCTTGAATAGGGTACCTTTCCTTTAAATGACCCGTAATTCCCAGATAATTCCCATGGAAATTTACTCGAAACTTTCTTGAAATGTTCCACCCCTTTGCAAGCCTTGAGGATTATAACGCTGATCCATTGCAGCACGTCAGAGCAAACTCGATACGTTACAGTTGTATTGTAATGCAGTGTTGGAAAAGTGGGTCTTAAATAGTCCTAAAAACTGCTAGCCAACCACCCACATCCTCCGCTGGATTTATCAGATGGCTGTTCCACTCTGGTGTCATGTGATAGCACAGGAGGCTGCCGCATTAACAGATGTAGACCGGCGGAATCGTGTAGTAGTGTGTTCAGTGTTGGACATTTTGTTCAGCTCTGTGCGTATTCGAAAGGAATGTCAGCCATCTGATAGCCGGTGTTACACAAACACCACATTGTCATAGTGTGTGTGTGTTCGTGGGTCTGTCTCTGTTTGTCCGTGTGTGTTTGCGACCATGTGTCCGCAGAGCCGTATCAAGTCGTGTCTTGTTTGTCTCAGCTGTGTCTTGGTTTATGTTGTTCATTCACCAACTATGACAAAAAGTAACTTTAAAAGCATAACCTTGCAAATGTTCACAAACTATTATTGTGTTTGTGATGTGCAGTTTTGAACAACTGCACTGTATCAGAGTTATTTTGTTGGGTTGTCCTGTTTTGTGGGACAAAATATTACAATAGAAACAGCAACACATGCAATGCAGTTCTACATAACTGCAACCACCCTAAAGAACATGTAACACTATAATGAGCACATTTAAAAGTAAAGTTACAAATATTTGTCACAATACAAATGAATAATTTTGTTCCTCTCTCTTTCCAGCTGGCCTTGCCTCCATCAAGTAAGTGTTAATCACTTTTACCATCATATGCTTTTTGTTCGTGACGTTCCACATCAATCTCTTCAATATTTCAATATTGACTCTTCAACGGAAAACAGTCTAAAGATTTGCATTTGCTTAAAAGGCAACGAATAGACGGGTGAACTTAAACAAGAGTCATGACTTTCCACTTACGTCCTAAAAGCGTCAGTAGCATGCTCTCAAACTGGTTCCGACTGTCAAAACGAATCAAAAAGGACTTTCTGCTTTCAGTGGGCAAGAAATGTTGACGCTGAAAACAACAACAACAAAGGGATGTGCTTCTCTTAACTTTGCGTGTGCCATCATACATGCCGAAAACGCAAAGTGACAAAGGCACATAACTCTTCGTAACGTGAGTCTCAGATAATGGACAAAATGATTTCTTGTCCTCTTTTCAGGCAATTAATGAGGCAAACTAGCCTTGCTTAAACTATTAAGGGCTGACGTGAACGTGTTTTGCGTTAAGGTGACAGGGACAAGCCAAAAGTCATAAAAACAGCAACATTAAGGGCGTTGAAAATTGTCTGTTCGGGCACAAATGAAATGTAATTAAATGGTAATCATTTGTTATAAATGAAGTGAAATTCAAAGTCTAACTATAACACTATATCAGATCACGAAATGTTGAGCCAAGCTTAATAGTCATTACATTTGCGTGTGATGTAATTTGGAAATGTTAGTTTATGGTCTAACTAACTTCTCTCGCAAAGCTGTGAGCTGGATTGAATCATATCTGCATGACCGAACACAATCTGTATCAGTTAACAACTGCAGATCAGAGTCTCTTAGGCTAACCTCTGGAGTCCCTCAGGGATCAATATTAGGCCCCCTTTTATTTAGTCTTTATATCAACGATTTGCCCACTGTTTGTTCTGAAGCAGAGTGCGTAATGTATGCAGACGACACAGTTTTCTTTGTTCATGGTCGCTCCAAAGATACTGTTGCTGCTAAACTCACTAATACAACTTGGTTGCAGGAGTGCTGTCTACAGCTAAACGTTTCTAAAACTGTAGGCATGTATTTCACTAAAACATATAGAGTATCACCTGACCCCGACATACTTGTTAATGGAGAAAAAATGCAAATTGTCAGCCAATACAAATATCTTGGGTTAATAATAGATTCACAGCTTTCCTTTAAAGCCCATATTGACAAATTGTGTAAAAATATTAAATTAAACCTCGCAAATTTTCGTGCAATTCAAAATGAAATGTCAAGTGAAGCCGCAAAAATTTACTTACATTCAATGATTCTAAGTCACTTTAACTATTGCATAACCAGTTGGTACCAGGCTGGTCAGAATGCAAAAAAACCATTGGAAGGTTTGTACAAACAAGTAATTAAAGTGATGGATAAAAAACCAAGGCACTATCATCGCTGTGCAATTTTAAAAAAAATACAGTCTTTTAAACTGGGACAGTCTTCACATATTTGCAGATTTAAATTTGATTTATAAAGTACTGCATGATTTGGCTCCAGCTCCTCTGGCTGAGTTCATCAGCCAAAGAAACAGCTGTGAGCGTGTCACTCGAGGCTCTGTCAGAGGTGACTGTCTCATTCCTCTGCGCAGGAGCACTTTCAGTAAGTCAGCCTGGTCAGTGAGGAGCGCTGGTGAGTGGAACTCAGTAGCTGAGGAGGTTAAACTGCTTACAACATACAAGGCCTTCACAAAAAAACTGAAAATGTGGCTAGTTAACACCTATAGCTGCCAACACTAAAAGACAAGTATGTTATGATGTTTTTTTTTTTTTTTTTTTTGCTATGATCAAATGATTTGTGGTTTTATTCTCTCTTAATAGTATAGTAAGTCTTTGATTATGTATCCTGTATTATATTGTCTTGTAGATGTATTTTACTGCTTTTTTACATCATGGCCAGGGGACTACAGATGAAAACTAGCCTTCTGGCTAATTCTGGCTTTTTTAACCATGTGTATTTCATGTGTTTTATGAAATTGCATTGTCCCCTTTCAAATAAACTGATTCAAAAAAAAAAAAAAAATCGGCACACGTAAAATGACTTAGTACAGCTTAAACATACTAATGCCGTTAATGCTTCTGTTTACCACTTCTTTCTCTGTGGCATTGTTCAAAAGGCCCATTTGTTTTGTTTTTTTGTGGCACAATTCAGATATACTGTACGTTATGGCAGAGTGAATTGAAGAAAAAAAACAACACAAAATCTGATATATTCAGATCAGAATACAAATGTGGATAAAAATCAAATTCATATCGCATATGATGGCAGTGAACCCAACTCAAGTCACTTCACAACAAGAAGCAGTTTGGCATATAGTGAACAATTCTTCAAAAGAAAAAGAGGCATCTTGCTGTTTATTGCCACTCCCAGTTGAAGTTTATGGTCTAACTAAACAAAACAAAGAGAATTACATGTGTATTTAAAACAAACACATAACATAGCCTTAAAGTCTGCTTAATTCTATCACATAATGGGAAATGCTATAGATGGGCTAACTAATAGCATCGGTGTGGTGGTGTTATGACTCTTTAAGCAATGGGTATTTGAATACAAATGGGGGAGCAACACGTGTAGACAGATAATAAATACAACACTTGGATCTAATCTCAGTCCTTTGTGAAGAATGACTAATATTACTGCAGTTTACTGAGGAGTTTTGATTGTCTCCATGTATTATACTGTCCGCAGGTGGATAAGGCACATACACTAGAAGGAGCAGCACAATGGTCATTGAATTGAAGCAAAGATATGTGCAAAATGGTTTAGGTTCTTTTACATTCTAGTTAATTGTCATTATTGTATGTTTTAATAAAGAACAATGTTCTAGAATGCTATTTTTTCTCATTAAACAAAACACATTACAAACATTTTTATCATTTTTTGGGGGAGAGGCTAGAACGGATTAATGGCATTTCAGTTCATTTCAATGGGCAATGATGATTAGCGATAGACGAGTTGTTTCATGTGTTCCGTGAATGTAAACACAGCCATATTGTATATGCGTCACTTGAAATGTACATGGAAATAGTCTAAAAAATCTGATTATCGGCATTAAATCTAAATTGGGCATGTGGAACTGCAGTGTAAATCAAGGCTTTCTGATCGTGAGCTTTGTCACTACTACTGTATGCACATTGTTACGTCAGCCTCATCCTCTTACAAACTAACCATTTTTCCTTTCATCTGCTGCTCTGTTTAGTGGTTGGAGACGAGGCCCAGCAGACCCCAGTGTCCTGTGTGTAAAGCGAGCATCAGCAGAGACAAGGTCATCCCACTGTATGGACGAGGGACCTCCAGTCAAGAGGACCCCCGGTACACCCTGTGTCCTGCGTACTGTGTATGTCTGTGTGTGATGACCTTAAATAGTGTCCTTATGACTGTTTTGGTCTTCAGGTTGAAAACGCCTCCAAGGCCTCAGGGACAGAGAACTGAGCCAGAAAACAGAGGCGGGGTGAGTCTGTTTTTATTGCATCTACTCTGTAGTGACAAAAGTACATTTCACCTACAGGAAGTGAAAATGGAAAACAGTGAATCCCTGCTAGTGATAGAAATTACTGGCTGCACGCTTACGCAACACTGCATATAATGCACCCCCACTGCATTATATGCAACACTGCATATAATGTGGTCCGACGAGTCTACATTTCAAATAGTTTTTGGAAATTGTGGACGTCGTGTCCTCCGGGCCAAAGAGGAAAAGAACCATCCGGACCGTTATGGACGCAAAGTTCAAAAGCCAGCATCTGTGATGGTATGGGGCTGTGTTAGTGCCAATGGCATGGGTAACTTACACATCTGTGAAGGCACCATTATTGCTGAAAGGTACATACAGGTTTTGGAGAAACATATGCTACCATCCAAGCAACGTCTTTTTCATGGACGCTCCTGCTTATTTCAGCAAGACAATGGCAAACCATATTCTGCACGTGTTACAACAGGGTGGCTTCGTAGTAAAAGAGTGCGGGTATTAGACTGGCTTGCCTGCAGTCCAGACCTGTCTGGACTGCGCCACACTGAAAATGTGTGGCGCATTAAGAAAGCGCTAAATACGACAACGGAGACCCTGGACTGTTGAACAGCTGAAGCTGTACATCAAGGAAGAATGGGAAAGAATTCCACCGACAAAGCTTCAACAATTAGTGTCCTCAGTTCCCAAACATTTATTGAATGTTGTTAAAAGAAAAGGTGATGTAACACAGTGGTAAACATGATTCTGTCCCAGCTTTTTTGGAATGCGTTGCAGACATAAAATTCTAAGTTAATGATTATTTGCTAAAAACAATCAAGTTTATCGGTTTCAACATTAAATATCTTGTCTTTGTAGTGTATTCAAAATAAACACAGATTGAACATAATTTGCAAATCATTTTATTCTGTTTAACACAACGTCCCAACTTTATTGGAATTGAGGTTGTATACCACCGCCACCTCGTGGTTATAAAAAAGGTGTAGCCTACACCTTTAATTCCAATATTACAGGGGTACATATGACTGCAAAAATGTACATTTGTGCTCATGAGTTTACATACTCAGGCAGAATTTGTGAAATATTGTTTTTTTGTTTTTAAATACGACTGATGACTAAACAGCAACCATCATGAATGTATTTATGGTTATGTTTTGATTAATTATAATGCTTTTCTGAAATGCGTGACAGTTTAATTTGAATCCCAATAAAATAAAATTAAATGTGTTTCGCCTGGTCCTTCATGTTTTCTTTAAAGAATTGTACACCTTACAAATTCTGCCTGGGTAATCAAACGTCTGAGCACAACTGTGTGTTTTCTCACTTACTAAATAAAAGTAGGGCTGTGAATTTCAAAATAAGAGCATGTAAATAAAAACAAAGTATTATCTGTTCAAATAAAGTGCTTAACTTCAGAATAATTATTTGAAAAAATTAACAAAATACAGGTAATACTTCATGTTTTGATCATATGGGTAGAAGCAAAATCATGCATTGTAAAAAGGCATTATACACGGGTAGAAGGTATTTCCAGAATTTTAGGCCAACTTTCAGGGTGCGTATTATACATGGGTGCGCATTAGACACGAGAAATTACAGTGTGTGTCATAGTGCTAATACTCCTTAGCACCAAAGACCACACTGACACCTAATGGACAAGATGTGCTTCCTAAATCGACCATTATATGAAAAGGCTGCTAATAGGTGTGTGTATGTTTGTCTCTAGTGTTAGATAGTGCAGAAGCTCCGTTCGCCTTTCATCCAATTCAAAGTGTCGTCTGCTTTTCAGATGTTCCAGGGTTTCAGCGACACCAGTTTTCACATGTCGTTTGGCATAGGCGCTTTCCCCTTCGGCTTCTTCACAACTGTCTTCAATGGCAATGACCCATTTCACAGAGGAGGTAGTTACTATATATATATATATATATATATATATATATAGACTCTAAATTGCCCGTAGGCATGACTGTGAGTGCGAATGGTTGTTTGTTCCTATGTGCCCTGCGATTGGCTGGCAACCAGTTCAGGGTGTACCCCGCCTCCTGCCCGATGACAGCTGGGATAGGCTCCAGCACCCCCGCGACCCTAGTGAGGAGAAGCGGCTCAGAAAATGGATGGATATATATATATAATTGATTATTCGACTTATATTTTTGTTATTTACTATAAATATTTACAAATTATTTGACATAAATTAATAAGAACTGCGACCCTTGTGAGGATAAGTGGTATGGAACATGGATGGATGAATACAAATGCGTAAATACATTTTAATTATTAATGCATGTACAGTATAACTCTGCACCACCTTTCTCCCGCACCCCCTCCCACGTATCTTTCTAGACCAGTACGCAGGTGAAGCCCAAGGCAACGGTGGTGATGTCAACAACGGGAATTACAATTGGCAAGACTCCCTCTTCCTGTTCGTGGCCATTTTCTTTTTCTTCTGGCTGCTGAGCGTGTGACGAAGGGCGAGCGGCGAAGGCGGACGGCCAGACAGGGGGGGAAGGACGGACGGGGCTTGCTCACTTGGAATGCACACATAACCTGAGCCACATACACACTCATGTTACATTTCCAATGAGGTACTAACTTGAGAGAGCGGTTGTTTGCAAAATTGTCACACCGAGCCCCACCAACCTGCGCTTTGTTCATGCAAAAGAGTAAAAAAAACAACCGTTTAATTAGCCTCACTGAACATGCACCTGCCGATGGTCACAGAAACGAGGGCGGCAATAAACTTTAATGGTCTCACTGTAAGAATAATCAGTCTGCCTTTAGAAAGTTAGAAGAGACAGTATTATGTGGTCAGGGTGACCGGGCCTTACTCTAATGGCTATTTCTAGTGTAGTCACTTTAATTCATCCCACTTCCCCTTCCCCAAGCCGATGACAGTGGGAGAGTTTTGAAAACAGGGATGAGGAGGAGACCTAACACCGGAGGTTACCATAATTTTTCTGCCTCTAAAAGGCCAAAGAGTAGCAGTTTGGTTCTGAATAATAGGATTTGTGCAGATATGTTTAAACTGTTTGTCTTAAAAAATGACTGCCAGTGCACTGTGATGTCCATTGAACATGTTCTTTTTTGTTTTTGTTTATCATTTATTGTTCTGCATAGGTAGTACCAAAACTTCCCAAAATAAGAGCAGAGGAATGGGAGAGTGCAAAATGAGAAATCTCAAACCATATTGGGAGAATGATTTCACTTAATACCAGGCAGATTTGCCATAGTTCAGTGAACTATTTCTTTTGTGATCTAAACTGTAAACTATTTGCTGTATGTCAAGAGCGAGTGATGAATTTGTATATAGAGGTATTGTACGTTTTTTGTGGGTTTTTTCTTTTGGTCATTTTGAATACATTAGCAGCTATGGAGCAAACCAGGATGCTTTTTGTAAATTTTTGCCAACCAAGGTTAACCCATCTGCCAATGTCTACCAATTAAAAAAAAAAAAAATGATGGACCTTGTGTTCAACTAATTCCAGGCTGATGTGGCACCGAGCACGACAAACTTAAGCATCCACCCCATTTTGTGTCATGATAAAATGAAGCTTGACAATCAAATATGAGCACATCAAGTATCTGGGTCAGTCGTGATTATTTCACCATTTTCATAAAACAAGTCAGGCGAGTAAACTGACCAGCAATGACTACTTTTAGAAATTTCATTTCATTTCATGAGCTGTGTTGGGTTTTACTCCTTATCCACCATTGTGTCCTTCCTATACGGTGAGTTTGCCATTTTAGTGCCGTTTGAATGTGGAGTGAATATAGGTTATTCTTTATAGTGCCTTCAATGTATCCCACCATGTAGCTTTAAAAATACTGAACTCATGGTCACTAGAAAATCAATGCATCTCATGATACATTGTGTAGTAACAAAAAAAAACAAAAAAGCAGTGAAAAATGGCAGACAGCTTAAAAAAAATAAAACGTAATGTATTTATGTTCAATATTTGTTACAAAAGGTCAATCGCTGACATTGATACGGTACATTGTAATTATGCGACAGCCATGACACAATTTACCTGTTCAAAAAGTATCTCATTTGACTGACTTCGAGACAAAAGTATATTTAAGTGATTAGGGAGTAGAAAATAATGCATTTTTTTAAGGGTTTATGTCAGACAACTGTTGAGAAACCAGTAAGACAGTAGACGGGCACAATATTTTACGCTACTTTTTTTTATTACAAATGAACAATATTCAGATCAAGCATATATATAAAGCATTGCATCCAAAGAAATTACATATAGAGCTTCTCTGTGTAATATTTGCAACAGCTAAAACATTCATAGAGATGACAAGAAAAACAATTTCTGAGGCAACTCGCATGAACAAAAGATGAGGTCAATCAAGAAAACTCACATTAACAGGCTCAGTCCTTTCTCATGTACATTACTGCTATGAACATTAAGCTTTGAAAAAAAGAATTCAAACGTGCAAAATCAGCATACTATTTGTTTGGTAAACATGGGAAAAGAACAGTCTGGAATCATTACTTATTCCTGCAAAGGCTGTGCAAGATCACTTGCCTTTTTTAGGGATCTTGTTGGATTTGTTAAGGATCTTCATGAGGTTTTTGGACATGAAGTACGGTTTCTCCAGTGAACCGTCGTTGCGCTCCAAGTCCTCCACTGTGAACAATTCATCGCATTGTTAACTTATCTACTCTTGAACTCAAAGCGGGGGTTCTTGCTTCGAATTGTTTGATACATGTGACGTGAGAAGCTTCGTCATTGTGTACTCACAGAAGCAGAGAAAAAGCGTGTCAACACACATGCTGTACACACTGAAGAATCCGTGAGCGATGAGGTAGCTGCCAAACACCACCGTCTATGATAGTCATTTGGAGAAAAACAACACCAAGACAATATATGACTTATGTTCGCAGAGCTAGGTGAAAGATGCAGACATACAGTAAGACTCACAATGATGGGCATCCAGTAGTAGTTGAGGGTCTCCGACTGTGCCGTGCTGTGCGCTAGAGGTATTCGGCCAGAGAAGAAGTAAAAGGACAATACGCCTGCAAGAAAAAGCTTAATATCACGATTCTGCAAATTGCAGATACTTTGCATGAGTGTGGTTTAGTAGGACCCAAATGCCGCACACCAATCTGAATAGGTGGAAATGACTTTAGTATCAAATGTGACAAGTCACCTCAAAGCCCAGATACAGAGCAGTTAACATCACAGTCAAGATGGTGAAACTTTGAAGATTGTGAATATGTCTGTCTATATGCCGTGACTGTAATCCACAGGTAGAAGGCCAGGAATGCTAACGCTTCACTGCTGTCTTAAGCCACAATTCACAGAGAGCAGGACGGGAAAACTCACACTTTGTTCTTTGAAGCAGAATCCCAAACAGCCACGGGGACGGGTAAACAAACATGCTAAGGCAGAACTCTTGGTCAGGGTCAGAAGGCTGGGCAAACATGATACGGCAGAGCTCGTGGTCAGAGCGGATTCAACGGGGTAGTTTTGTCATGTCTTGCATACACGACTTTTGAACAATCTGACAATGACCGAGTCATCAACAAAGCCCTAAATAAGGGGCTGTGGCTGAATGTGACTGACACACCGTGACGCGTCATTGTATTTTGAATTCAAAAAGTGCAATATAAATCCTGAAGGCTGTAACGGTGTGATACGTACCCACTCCACCCACTACAAGGAGCTTCCCAAATAACAGCAACAGGTCTGCCACTTTATCCAGTATGACAGTTCTGTAAAGCAGAGGCTGCATACCTTATATATTGTACATAACATTTGTTGCATTCATTCAGCGATTTGTCCCTCAAATTTGTTAACTGTATTCATGTATCTCATTCAACAATTTGGTAAGGATTCATTGTAAATTCGAAAATACTTCACATACACATTTAAAAGACGAATTACCTGGCCCATCTGTTAGTTTTAAAAATCTAATTTTGGCCATTGAGCACAAACCTTATAATGTTTCTCATGATCAGAGAGAAAGCATTTTTGGCGGAGGTACAGAAGTTTTTCCCATAAACAGCAATCTGTGGAAAAGCACAAGTTAGATAAAAATATACTGAACATACATATTACTACTATATTGTGCGCTGATGACATTGTTACTCATACTTGCTGATCTTACCATGATATATGCGTTTCTATTGAGGAACTTGAAGAACTTCTCGAGGCACCAGAAGCAGCACTTCATGCAGCACAGCAGAAAACGTGCGCAAGGGTTCTGTGCCGCTGAAGAGGTTTAACGAGACGAAAAACACTTTATTGGCCTGTCATTTGTTGTTCTTTAACCAACATGTTGTATTGCATGTAATATTGTAACTATAACCTATTAGGAGAGAGGCCTTACTTCTGGTTTTGTGGTCAATGTACTCGAGGAGGACCCTCACGCCCTGCACAATGGTCAGGATCAAAGCACCAAATGCCAATGAACCAACATGGTACCTGGAATTATTTACAGTGGGTTTTTAGTACACGGTTAAGATTATTTGGGAAAATGTATTGTCAGTATATAGTGATAAATAATATTTCAACCAATCCAACCATCTACTTGGTATAATGCTTGTCTTCACGAGTTATTGTCACAGAACAGACTGAGCCACAATCGAGCTGCCATCCAAGTCCGAGAGGACTGAGCCGAGACTGCAGCGTATTTTCTGTTTGACTCTCAAAAGTGTTTCTTTTCTGTCTAACGTTTCAAGCACATTCACACTACAGAGCGCAAACATCGACCTACCTTAGTGTGCGCACAAAGGCATCGAACAGGGGGAACACGGGGATGTCATCCGGTTTGACGAAAGCCCAGTAGTAGGCGGAAAAGGCGCCAGCCAGCGTGCACTGGCCCAGCGCGATGACAAAGTTGACAGACCAGAGAAAGGCCACCACGTTGTAGATCTGAAGGTTGAAGAGGTTCCTCTGGAAGAGCCCCTCGTCGTTGTATTTGACAAAGATGCACGCAGCGGAGGGGCAGGTCGGGTAATCGGACGCCTTGAAGATCTGAGGAGGAGGAGCAAGTAGGAACAGCAAGTGAGTCAATATCCAATAGATGCTCGCTGTCCAGTAAAAAAGAAAGTGGACTCATTCAAAGCAATAAGACTGCAGCTTTGCCGCATTTTCATTTGCTAAGTTTAAGGTAGTGTTCCCAGACAGAGAATGTATTTGCTATATTAGGTTAACTAAAGACTGAATTGTCCACCGGCGTAAATCTGAGTGTGAAATGTTTTGTCTATATTTGCCCTGCGGTTGGCAGTCCAGGATGTACCCCACACATCTTGCCCAAGTCCGCTAATGTTCGGATGTTACCTTAATATTGCCTGTTCTGTAGAGTATAAGGTTTTATGACCCCGTGACAGATTATATCTGCTTACATTACTTCCTATGGGGAAACGGTGTGACACAACCCAGATTGTCCTTGACATTAGTGGCTCCGCTGTAGTTTCAACATTTGACAGCAGTCGCATTAAAATGAAAAGTACACAAAACGAAGGAAATTCGTATTATGAATTATCATGCACACTAGGCTCACATGCAGCCCATTCACCTGAGGGTCACAATCCACGGTGCCGTTGATGCGCTGACACCCATTCATACTGGAGTTCAGAGCCACCACTTTGTAGACGGCCTCTCCTGAGGTGGCCAAATACCTGCATTGAATGGCTCAGGGGAAACAAACACGTCATGCGCTATTCCGCATTTTAACAGTCGTCCGTATCTAACACATGCACACATAATGAAAGGATACAACGCAGTGGAACCCCAGTAGGCTACACAAACCAAGAGGAGAACAAATGTGAGCAGAGGGTAAAACAGGGTGCTCATCATTTGACCGATGGCCCTGTGGAATAGCTCATGTCATTAAGAAGACGATACGAGGTGCCTAATGCACTCTTCAAGTACAAAAATAACCATCTAATAAACTGAATTGTATCACAGCACGACTCACCTGCTGGACTCTTGGATGAGCGCGATGGCGATGAAGATTCGGGTCCGCAGAAAGATGAGGACCAAGATCAGGATTGCCTCCACCACAGAAAGGATGATCACTGAGGAGGCAACAGAAGCAGAAAGATAACAACAACAACAACAACAAAAAACAGATTACAGCAATCCCTCGTTTATCGCAAGGTTTCGGTTCCAGAGCGCCCCCGCAATAAGTGAATTCCGCAATGTAGCACCCATGTTTTTTATTCTTTAACAATTCTTTTTCAACTGTATGACTCTCCCCGGTCCCACACTTAATCTTTTCCACACTGTTATTAATCTCTACCATACTCATGAACATTTCCAATATGCTTAAACCCTTTTGATACTCTAAAACATCCATATTATTAAGAACAAAAAAAATGAAGGTAGTCACCATTAAAGTTAATGCCAATTGTACTGCAAACCCAGCAAGAGCATTATAGCCGTCACCCTGATATTATTTTCGTCCTCCTTTCTGAACTGGACCGAAGATTAATTTATGACAGACACAGCACCTTGTGCCTGTCTGCCTTTCCTTAAACTGGTCGAGACGTTCCATCTTTACTGCGAGATAGCTAATACTGCTATCACCTTTCTCCGCCGCTACCTTGTTTGGGCGGCATCGTAGGCCTTGACATTAAGTATTGTAACGTCTTCCAATGATACACAGCGAGACGTCAGTCTATTTATTTCACGTTTATAACTAACGTAACGAAACACGGATACTGTGAGACGTCAACGAACTCTCTCGGTGAGGCGATGCGTTCAGCCACACACGGAAATATCAGCGCTCAGCACAACTGAGCTTTTGTACTGTACAGGTATTTTATTCCTTGTAATATGTGTTTGAATAAATTGTCATTTGTTTTTTTCCACGCTTTAGCTAGAAAAATGCGTATTTTACGACGATTAAAAAACAATGTAAAGAAATGGTTTTGTATGGTGAATTATCAGCAATATTAATATGATTTAAAAAAAAATCCGCAATGCACTGAATCTCCAATCGGTGAACTGCAATATAGCGAGGGTTTATTGTACAGGATAAAATGATATGTAGGATGCCATTATCCTCATCTATGGCAGGATTTAGAAAGTATGTTCCCACATGGTAAAATATAACATGGTTGAGTAAACTCACAAAAGGCTAACCAGGTCTCTTGCACTTTCAGATAAAAGCTGAAGTTAGTGGTGAATCCAATATCATTAATGGAAGCAGACAGATTCTTGTAGTTCGTGTACTCCCAGTAGCAGTGCCAAATCCCTGAAAGTAAATCAAAGGCACACACAAAAAATTGCATCAAGCTGGGAAGTGTTGGCTTTCAAGCATAAATCAAATGCAAAGTTGGGTTTATATTTACCGTAGGCCCCGGTGCACAGTACTGCTATAATAAGGATCCATACCATGAACCGAGCAGTGAATCTCAGCAGTAAAAGGAACGACATACTGAGCACCATTGATATTGCCAGACCGCTGTTGTGGAAAGGAAAAAGAAACTATCAAGGAAATACGAAAATCCAGTCATTTATGCTGAAGTGCAATTGGTAAGAAATAGTAGCTTTGTGTTTTCATCTGTGTTCGATATAATCAAGAACTCCACTGCTCATCATAAATATGTCAAGCCAATCATTGATATTAGGGCCCCACGGATTAACAGGCTGGCCAATTTAAACGGCTGATATGAACCCTTTTCAAATCGGCCAATTTTTTTGTTTGGTTTAACACAATACTACATTACAACATAAAGACAATGACATTCTAAAAAAATATATAGTTGTTTTTTTTTGTGCTGATTTTCCTTTTTCTCTTTATAAAATGCAAACAAACAACAGTACTGAGCGATTAATTGGTAACTGGAATCTAACTGATACTCAAAGGTTTTTGTGTTCTCTGTTTGTCAACGGGTGGCAGAGTGTGGCGTCAACTAACGCAAGGATCCAGGGCCATGATGACGCAAAATCCTCAAAGATCCTGACACCTATGTCCCTGGCACTGAAGCCGTTCAAAACATCCCTGATAAAGACAAAAACAAAGACAGTCAGTTGTGTATAGTGCCAAAAAAAAAAATCATGAAAAGCATGCTGTGAGCTACTAAAATTGATGCAGTGGTAAAGAAAAAAACATGATTGCAAAGAATTGAATTTTAGCTCACCATCACAGAAAAGTCATGCTTTACATATTAGTTCCTATTTCTTAGTATAATGCATTTCAGGGGCATTTTCTTTTCACTGCATCACTGTTGGCATACAAACCAAAACTGAAAAAAATTGCTGGCTACTGCGTTTGAATTGAGCATGTTTGAAGAGAGTGAACATTATGTAACACTGCTGACTCGTGCACAGCAACCAGACACTACTCTAAGGATCGACACACGTACGAGGCCACCGACAATGTGCTGATGATGAGGAGAAACGAGGATTACTAAAGTGGGTCTACTGCTTTCATTTTGGGCATTTAACAGTGATTTGGTCTAGTTCAGTTCATTGCTTTTTTTTTTTGTTTGTTTCTAAAGCAACATAACATATGGCTATTCACTGATATTCATTGGCTCTACCCAGTGCCATTCTTCAGGAGGTTGACCGTCTCGCTGACAGATGGTGGCAAGCCTGAAACGTCAGAAAAATCCTGTGGCATATTCCCAAGCAGTTTGACATCAGGCAAACATCTTCCTATAACTGCAAAGAGGAGAGATGATAAAATGAGCTTGAAATTGTCATTTGCATTGTCATTTTTAGTCATGAATGTGCAACCATTAATGGACCAAAAGGATCCAGTGGAGCCTCAGAAGTCAAATAGATGCTTTTTGATCTCACATTTGTTCTTTTTTATTTGATTTTCCTACAAGTAATAATTCAAATAGAAATACTGGGTTTGAGGGCCAAACTGTTGTAATCATAAAATATGTGTGATGTTTAAAAATAAGTGAACGAATCAGTTAATATTCACCCATCCATTCTCTACATCGCTCATCCTGTTCTGGGTTGTGGGAAGCTGGATTCTATCCCAGCTGACTGGACAAAAAGTAATCACAAGGCATATACAGTACAGACACAGACAACCCTTCATACTCACATTGGAAAAGTCAGGCGAGTGTACCACGATACCATCAGTGACTTAGTTCATATTAAGATGTTAAAAAAATAAAACTCTTAAGTTTCATGCCAAAGCAGTAATACGAAGGGACGTTGTAACAAATGTACAACTTGCAAACTGCCTCAAATTGGTCAAGGTTTTGTGCAACTTCAAAGGCAATATCTTACCCGGCGAATTTGGTTTGGCTTCTGAGGTTCCACTGTGTCATGTGTCAAGAACCTTGAATCAGCACTTACAACCAAAATTAAGATCAATGCCATACAGTTATTACAACTTACCAGACGTTGTGGGAATAGTATAGAAAGGACACAGCTCGTTATCCACAATGTCTTTAACGGTCTAAAAATAAAGTTATCCTATTTAGCGACAAGTCGTTGCAAGAGAAACCAACCACAGATAATTGTGCAAATACATTTTTTGCTTAAACAGGCATAAAACTTACCATGTCAGTCTTTGACAGGTCTAAGGATGGCGCACAGAGGCTTTGATTGAAAACATCTGCAGGCTTTACATTTGGAGCGTAGTCAAGCGGCCCCACGGCAGAGAAATCGGTGGGGCACATTTTCACACATATCTGGTGAGGAGTAAAGCAGCAAGATTACGGCAGCGAAATGGCAAAAAGAGCCTTCGCACAGTCCACGTTCGATCCATTCTACCTGTGTGGTTGGACACTGTAACCCATTCAGAGCTGCTGCCATCACATTAAAACCTGTCGCACATTTGACAATGTCAAAGTAGAGTAGTGCGGGTCGGTCTCTGAGAGCACACACACGAGGAAAAATATGTATTAACATGGTATTGATGGCTTGATACAGTGTATATTTTGTAATGCATGCAAGTGAAAGCTAATCACGTATTTGGTCCAGTGCCACAAAACCATCCGGTTGAGTTCCTTGGATAGAGAACTTGCCGGGGATCGCCATAAAGCCATGCTGATAGTAGTGGGGGAGAGCGGGGGAGGGGCGCACACACACAAAAGATGAAACCAACTAACTAAAACCACAAATGACCAACAACACACTGTACCCACATTATCACATGTACTCATTTTATACCTTCGGGATCTTTGGATTACTTGTGTTAAACAAAAAAAAAATAATGTAAAAGCATTTAATGTGTTAAATTATCATGTGCGCAAGAATGTGTGAAAAGTTGTAACACTGGTTTGACTAACGTATGCTAATGCAGTAGTAAATATAAAACAATGACATGAAAACACGGCAGTAGCTGAGCTTCCTCCTTGTGCCGTTTGATGACATTCTTACACCCCTCTGAAAACTAGCTCATTGCACGTTGTTCATAATATCGATGACTTGAATGTGAATGTCATCAGAGGAATGCTATACTACATATACGTGAACCAAGCCCATTACAGAGGCTTGTAAAAGCATTCATACCTCTTGAACTTCTCCACATTTTGTCCAAGTAGGTAACAGCTAGATATGTAAGGCAGCTAGGTAGGTAATTAGGTAGACAGGTAGGTAGTTGGGTAGGTAAATAAGGTAGGTACAGTCGATATAAAAAGTCTACACACCCCTGTTCAAATGCCAGGTTTTTTTTTTTTTTTTATATTAAAAAAATGACACAAAGCTAAATCATTTCAAAACTATTTTCACTATTGTGACCTATAACCTCTACAACTCGATTGAAAATTCAAACCGAGATTTTTTAAATATGAAAAATAAATAATGTACAGTAACCAGGTTGCATAAATATGTACACCCTCAAACCAATACTTTGTTGCATCACCTTTGGCTATTATTAGAGCAAGCTGGGTCTTTTTTGAGTAGGAATCTACCAGTGTGACACATCTTGATGTGCCAATACTTGCCCACTCATAAAAAACAAAAAAACAAAAACAAAAACACCCCAACTGTGTCAGAGTGCAAGGGCATCTCCTGAGCACAGCCCTCTTCAGAGCACCCCACAGATGTTCGATCACATATTCAGGGAATAGGTAAGTAGTTGGGTAGGTAAGTAACTCAGTAGGTAGGTGGGTAGTTAAATAAATGGGTAGTAGGTAACTAGGTAGGTAGGTAATGTTTACGTCACCTGACAAGTGCTGTTCCAGTTTTTACTTTTTGTAAGGGGTTCCAAAAAAAACATAAAAAAGAAAATAAATAAATCGCAGTCCCATCCCACAATACGCACAGTATTGTGGGATGGGACTGCGCACCCTTTGTGCCCCCTTTGACAAGAGACTGTAGGAAACCACTTAATTGTATTTTAGAAGTTTTTATTCTTTGTTTTGTTTGTTCTTTCTTATATGCCTGAAATGTACAAAGAAACAAAAGAAATATGTAAGCACAAGTAAGTCGTGCGAAAATGTAACTTTAAAAGTAAGTCATTGGCTGTTACAACACATTTACAGGGGAATGCCACTAATGTTTCGGCCATGGCCAGTTTTAAAAAAATAAATAAATCAACTTGGACAGCACCCAATGTCGCATTTTAATGAGGTCCCATTGCCCTTCCTGCACAGAGAATTTGTGTTGACTTAAGATAAGGAAGTGTGTGCTATGTATTGGAATGAGTTTGATGACCAAGCTGGTAGAAGCTTAACAAAATCATTGCTGCTCTTGTTTTTGTGTTTACTTTTTGGTTGTTTATTTATTAGGAGTGTATGTGTATGAACAAACACTATGAGTGATTAAATTGTAAAAATGCTTGGTGTTAAGAATGTGATTTGTATTGTTCTGACAGCTCAGGTCCCTTTTAGATAACACAAAATACCTGTTTTTGTCCACTTTAATTAAAAATATATATATTGGCAGATATTTTATTGCATGCATTTGTATGTTTTGGTGTGGTGGTCCATGGCCTATTGTCAAGCAATGACATCAACATTGTTATTAATTTTTAAAACCTTTATATTTTTTTACTTTAAGAGCTCTGGGATGTTCATGCAGCAACCTGTTTGTGCACTTTTCTGCACTGCCAACTTAAAACACAGCCCTGTTTTTTAATAAAGGAATGGAAATCCCAAAATGTTTTATCCGATTCATCGATTAATCACAAAAGTAATCGACTGATTAATCAATTATTAAAATGATCGTTAGTTGCAGCCCTACGCATCTTAATTTTCCTTTCTGATCTGCTCTCTCTTTGTTTAGGACAGCTCTTTTCTTCTTTTTTTTGCATTTTCCAGCAGTCTGGACACTCTGTGGTACCATACTGCATCTCGCAGTTCAGTCTTGGTGCCACATCAGACATCATTATTGTATGTGTGGTGTGCTGGGATGGTCGTCTCCAGTATGCCACACATTAGACCAGTAAGCACACACATGGCGATTTATTTCCCCATTGTGTGGGGTCACCGATATTTTAAGAATGAGTGTGCGTGTACCCTGCTTTTGGACATGCTTTGTTGGGCTAAGCTCCACTCATTCATAAAAGAAAATAATCTAATTAATGGGGTGGGGGGGTGAAATCAAATAAAATAAACTAAGAGCGGAAGCAAAAAAGGAACTCATTCAATTTGTGAGGTTAACCTACATATCAGCTAATGCAAGCTATTCCCCAAATAACGTTGCCTCGTTACCACTGTGTTCTAATGCAGCTTCAATGGTCAACGTGTATCGACCTCACTAACTAATCTTGATGTGTCTACTTTTAGGGTGTTAAATATAAAACAATGAAAGAGGAAAGAACAGAGTGAGGTCAAGTTTGGGAAAGTGACAGATTGTCTTTCGTCTGTGTGGTTATGCTCACCTAAAATCCCAACTGCGAAGTAACCGAGGATGACCGCAAAAAATAGCACACAGCAGATTATGTCAGTGCACCCTCTGGGGGGAAAATCAGGAGAGTCAAACTTGTAAGTGAGCTGTGTGGACTCTGCGATTTGTTTTCACTGTGAGTCAGTCAGTCGACAAACACATGGCAAAAATGCAGAAGGAAATGAAGCTGAAAATCACCTCTTCCTTATGGGTCCGTTAAAGGTGGGATCAAACTGTACAGGTTCACCTTGACAAAAAGAAAAGAAAAAAAGTTATATTATTATATTAGATTTTTAAACTTTAATCCGGAACATAAAATAACCAGGACTGACCAGAAGAAGCATGCCATCAGTGTGTCACAAATGAATGCTTATTAGCTTGCTTTGTTGTGGTTACACAAAGAGTTTTATCATTACCGCAATATAAAATGGATATTAATTAGAAGTCAGTGACATTTGGGGGGTGGGCGGGGGTGTAATGTACAGGTATAAGCATATATTATTAAACAACGTGTTGGTTCTTTTTTTAAATTGATGAATTACTGTGCTAAATGCAAAAGAAGGAACTATTTGTATGGGTGTGTAGTTAAGAACTCAGAAGTCCTGTAAATATGATTAGGGCAGGGTGGTGGTGGTGTTGTGGGGAAAAATAGAATTGTTTCCTGGAACAAAAATAATGACTAACTACTACAACAGCTTATGTATATATAAAATAAAAAAAACAGAAGACAGAAGCTATCTTCTACCTTAGACAACAATCTGGGTTTAAAAAAAAAAAATCGACTGCAATTCAAGTGAATGTGAATACTTTCTCAAGATTCTAAATAGATTCCAAACAGTTGCCTTAAAGCATGAAATTTTAAACAACATTTTAGGGTAAAAATATGCCTTAAATGTATCATTATGCTGCATCTGCATATCAAGTGAGGTGGCAGTGCACATCTACTCTAGCTGCTACTTCCTGTTTTGTTGAAGTTCCAATTTACTTGATTAGAATTAATAGGACTCGCTCATTTTGTGAAAAATGAACTTTGATTTGGAAAACTTGGAACTGATATCAGGTGTTTGACATGTGACTGATTGCGTGTACCCTGCCTGTGGCCCATAGTCAACTGGGATAGGCTCTGACTCACCCGTGCTTCCTGAACATGAAGTAGTAGAGAATGGATGGACAAATGCATGTTTGACATGAAAGAGCAGTGAGTGAAAATGACTGTTACGTTTGCTTCTCCCATGAGCTGTAAGCTAGCTAGACACCATATGGGCGTCACATAGACGTATGATCCTTATGATTAGAGCGGTTAACTTATACTGTACCTGAATGATGATAAGTCAAGTTGAGAAGTTACTTAATCATTATAATTAATAAATACAGGTTAGGCGAAACAGTGGGCGACTGGTTAGCACATCTGCCTCACAGTTCTGTGGACCGGGGTTCAAATCCCGGCCCCACCTGTGTGGAGTTTCCATGTTCTCCCCGTGCCTGCGTGGGTTTTCTCC
The DNA here is from genome assembly GCF_024500385.1 of Phyllopteryx taeniolatus. Lineage (NCBI taxonomy): Eukaryota > Metazoa > Chordata > Actinopteri > Syngnathiformes > Syngnathidae > Phyllopteryx > Phyllopteryx taeniolatus. The sequence continues at coordinate 12,862,981 of NC_084522.1, forward strand.
GGGTACTCCGGTTTCCTCCCACATCCCCAAAACATGCATGGTAGGTTGATTGAAGACTCTTAATTGTTTGTAGGTGTGAATGTGAGTGCGAATGGTTGTTTGTTTCTATGTGCCCTGCGATTGGCTGCCGACCGGTTCGGGGTGAACGCCGCCACCCGCCCGAAGATAGCTGATAAGCTTCAGCAGCCCGCGACCCTATTGAGGATAAGTGGTAAAGAAAATGGATGGATAATACAGGTTATGATGGCAACAGTTCGGGAATCCAAATATAAATATCAAAAGCAAATGTTGCTATGAAATCAGAACAAGTCAGCGTCCCAGATTGTGTTTCACTCAAGCAGGTCAACTGTTATGGAAAGCTTGAGAACATAAAACTTGTTTGACGATATCCTAAAAGGAATACTGTTCAAGAGTTCATCCTGAGAGAGTAAAAAATGACAGGCATCATAAAATGCCCACAACAAAGGAACCTGTTCATCTGCCTCTTGCTGTGACACAAGTACCACTTTTCACAATGCTGTGTTTGCAGTAAACAGTGATTCGTAAAAAGGGTAATGGTGCCTCAATTTAAATACATCTCAGTTGGAGAATGTTTTTATAGCTTGGGGTCATATGGAAGAGGAAATGGGTGTTGTAGGTCAGGAGAAGTAGCCTGCCGAGTTACATAATAACTCACTTTTATGTGTGAGATTAGCGCAGCATATTGTACTCATAAAAAGAAAAATCGCTCACTTACATGGTATAGTTCCAACCCCAATAGATAAAGAAATGATTATCATTTAGATTATGCATTCGCCTTTAGTGAGATTAAAAAGGGGAGAGACAGGGACACCATTCAAAATGTTGCTTATTTAATTCAACTGTTGAAACTGGACTCGTAAAAATCTCAAAAGGTCAGAGATGTTAGAAGTCATGATCCCACCTAAGAGTGAAAAAAGGGTGATTGAAATCCTTTTAACGTTCATGTGTGCTCTGTTTGCTATAGGGTTCCCGTTTTTAATTCAAACAAGCAAGTAAACACTACGGCCAATACTTGGACGAGTTCCACATTACATGTTGCACTTCTACTTATCCAATCGCACATCAATGTACAACACCAATTCCAATGAAGTTGGGACGTTGTGTTAAATATCAATAAAAACAGAATACAATGATTTGCAAATCATGTTCAACCTATATTTAATTGAATACACTACAAAGCCAAGATATTTAATGTTCAAACTCATAAACTTGATTGTTTTTAGCAAATAATCATTAACTTCAAATTTTATGGCTGCAACACATTCCAAAAAAGCTAGGATAGGTGGCAAAAAAAGAAAATCAAACACCTATTTGGAACATCCCACAGGTGAACAGGCTAATTGGGAACAGGTGGGTGCCATGATTGTGTATAAAAGGAGCTTCCCTGAATTGCTCAGTCATTCACAAGCAAAGACGGGGCCAGGTTCACCTCTTTGTGAACAAGTGTGTGAGCAAATAGTCGAACAGTTTAAGGACAATGTTCCTCAACGTACAATTGCAAGGAATTTAGGGATTTCAGCATAATATCATACCGTAATATCATCAAAAGGTTCAGAGAATCTGGAGAAATCACTGCATGTAAGCGGCAAGGCCGATAACCAACATTGAATGCCCCTGAACTTCGATCCCTCGGGCGGCACTGCATCAAAAACCGATATCAATGTGTAAAGGATATCACCACATGGGCTCAGGAACACTTCAGAAAACCAATGTCAGTAAATACAGTTTGGCGCTACATCCGTAAGTGCAACTTGAAACTCTACTATGCAAAGCAAAAGCCATTTATCAACAACAACCAGAAACGCCACCGGCTTCTCTGGGCCCGATCTCATCTACGATGGACTGATGCAAAGTGGAAAAGTGTTCTGTGGTCCGACGAGTCCACATTTCAAATTGTTTTTGGAAATTGTGGCCGTCGTGTCCTCTGGGCCAAAGAGGAAAAGAACCAGCCGGACTGTTATGGACGCAAAGTTCAAAAGCCAGCATCTGTGATGGTATGGGGCTATGTTAGTGTCAATGGCATGGGTAACTTACACATCTGTGAAGGCACCATTAATGCTGAAAGGTACATACAGGTTTTGGAGAAACATATGCTGCCATCCAAGCAACGTCTTTTTCATGGACGCTCCTGCTTATTTCAGCAAGACAATGCCAAACCACATTCTGCACGTGTTACAACAGCGTGGCTTCGTAGTAAAAGAGTGCAGGTACTAGATTGGCCTGCCTGCAGTCCAGACCTGTCTCCCATTGAAAATGCGTGGCGCATTATGAAGCGTAATATATGACAACGGAGACCCCGGACTGTTGAACAGCGGAAGCTGTACATCAAGCAAGAATGGGAAAGAATTCCACCTACAAAGCTTCAACAATTAGTGTCCTCAGTTCCCAAATGTTTATTGAATGTTGTTAAAAGAAAAGGTGATGTAACACAGTGGTAAACATGACCCTGTCCCAGCTTTTTTGGAACATGTTGCAGCCATAAAATTCTAAGTTAATGATTATTTGCTAAAAATAATAGTTTTTCAGTTTGAACATTAACTATCTTGTCTTTGTAGTGTATTCAATTAAATATAGGTCGAACATGATTTGCAAATCATTGTATTGTTTTTATTTATGTTAAACACAACGTCCCAACTTCATTGGAATTGGGGTTGTATTCTTACGCCGCCACACAAAAGTGTTCATTGTGAGACATTCGTAACCTCAAATAGGTGCATGTCATATACCGAGGATCTTCTGTAAATTAGTATTGTGCCCGTTTTCCAAATGAGGGAAGTAAAATATTCTCCAGGCTTGACACTTGAACAGCCCATGAAACGCTTCTCTTTAATAACATTTCTTGTTAGCAATCAACATACTACATGATGTCACTGTTTATGTGGAAAGAACCTTCCATACTGTGTACCCAAGAGATATGAGTAACTATATTAGGTTTTTTTTCTGGCAAAACACCACATTCGTTGGCACATTTGGTACAGATTTACAAAAGGTTTGTATGACATTATGCGTTTTTTAAATTTATTTATTTTTACATTTTTATTTTTTTAGCTTGACATTTGTTCTATTGATGGAGCCACAAGTGTATTGACAGTATGGGAGGTTTAACAAGGCTACAGTAAATAAACCCTCCCTGGAGGTAAATACAGATTGTATTTCATGTCTTCAAATAAAATACAAAAACACCAGGGAAGAGGATGTTGACCTGTGTGTTTGATATTCTATACCTCCAAGTGTTGACTTAGATAGACCTAATTGTAACAATTGCATGGACAATTTCCGTCCACAATGTCAATTGGGCGGCACGGTGGACGACCGGTTAGCACATCTGCCTCACAGTTCTGAGGACAGGGCTTCAAATCCTGGCCTCGCCTGAGTGGAGTTTGCATGTTCTCCCTGTGCCTGCGTGGGTTTTCTCCGGGCACTCCGGTTTCCTCCCACATCCCAAAAACATCTGTGGTAGGTTGATTGAAGACTTTAAATTGCTCGTTGGTGTGAATGTGAGTGTGAATGATGGTTGTTTGTTTGTTTGTTTCTATGTGCCCTGCGATTGGCTGGCGACCAGTTCAGGTTGTACATCCTCTCGTCCGAAGAGAGCTGTGATAAGCTCTAGCACGCCCGTGACCCATGTGAGGATAAGTGGTACAGATAATGGGTGGATGGATTGAATATCTCATTTGTGATCAATGTAATGTAATCAGGACCAACTGGCTTTCCATTTTTCATCCTCCTTAATGCTTTTCTAACTTCCCCATTGCCACTTCTGGTCCACCACACTTGCCTCTTCTACTCTCCCTTCTCTCTCCTTTTCCTTATTCATCAACTCCTTGAAGTATTTTTTCCATCTATCTAGCACACTACTGGCACCAGTCAAAATATTTCCATCTCTATCCTTAATCACCCTAACCTGCTGCACATCCTTCCCATCTCTATCCCTCTGTCTGGCCAACCTGTATAGATCCTTTTCTCCTTCTTTAGTGTCCAACCTGGCATACATGTCATCATATGCCTCTTGTTTGGCCTTTGCCATCTCTACCTTTGCCCTTTGTCGCATCGCAATGTATTTCTTTCGCCTCTCCTCGGTCCTCTCAGTGTCCCACTTCTTCTTAGCTAACCTTTTTCCTTGTATGATTTCCTGTACTGTGTGGTTCCACCACCAAGTGTCCTTCTCTCCTTTCTTGCCAGAAGATACACCAAGTACTCTCCTGCCCGCCTCTCTGATCACCTTGGCTGCAGTGGTCCAGCTCCTCCTGTCCATCGAGAGCCTGTCTCACCTCTTCCCGAAAAGCGGCACAACTCTCGTCCTGTCTCAGCTTCTGCCACATGGTTCTCTGCTCTGCCTTTGTCTTCCTAATCTTCCTCCCCACCACCAGAGTCATCTTACACACCACCATCCTATGCTGTCTAGCCACACTCTCCCCTACCACTACCTTACAGTCGCTAACCTCCTTCAGATTACATCGTCTGCACAAGATGCACCTGCGTGCTTCTACCTCCGCTTTTGTCGGTCACCCTATGTTCCTGCCTCTTCTGGAAAAAAGTGTTCACTACAGCCATTTGCATCCTTTTTGCAAAGTCTACCACCATCTGTCCCTCCAAGTTCATTTCCTGGATGCTGTACTTACCCATTACTTCTTCATCACCCCTATTTCCTTCACCAACATGTTCATTACAATCTGCACCAATCACGACTCTCTCTCTGTCTGGGATGCTCAGAACTACTTCGTCTAGCTCCTTCCAGAATTTCTCTTTCACCTCTAGGTCACATCCTACCTGTGGGGCATATCCACTAATCACATTACACATAACACTCTCAATTTCAAGTTTCAGCCTCATCACTCGATCTGATACTCTTTTCACCTCCAAGACATTCTTAGCCAACTCTTCTTTTAAAATAACCCCGACTCCATTTCTCTTCCCATCTACACCATGGTAAAATAATTTAAACCCTGCCCCTAAACTTCTAGCCTTACTGCCTTTCCACCTGGTCTCCTGGACACACAATATATCAACCTTTCTCCTAATCATCATCTCAACCAACTCCCGAGATTTTCCAACATTTAAAGTCCCCACATTCAGTTCTAGGCGCTGTGCTTTCCTCTTCTTTCTGCTGAAGAACCTGCTTTCCACCTCTTCTTCTTCGACTTCGACCCACAGTAGCTGAATTTTCACCACTGCCCTGCAGGTTGACGGACGTTGTTAACCCGGGCCAGGACCGATCCGGTATGGAATTCTTTGGATGAACGCTCATATTTGTTTGGCAAAGTTTTCAGCCGGATGCCCTTCCTGACGCAACCCTCTGCATTTATCCGGGCTTGGGACCAGTTTACAGTTTGCACTGGCTTGTGCCCCCCATAGGTCTGCATGAGAAGGCCCACTTAATTATGATTTGTCTTATTGTTTTATATAATGTTATATATGGTTTGGATATATTTTTCCTATACATACACTACTAGTCAAAAATATTGACCAGTTTCTCATTCAATAGCACTATCCCAATGTTTGACTGGTATATGTAATTAAGACTTTACTAGTGCAGTAGAACAGGTAAATTATACAATTTGACTTGATTGAGCTGAACATTTTTTTTTTTTTTTAAATCAATTTACAAGACATAATGTATATTTGTTCATCTATCTATGCGATCGACATGTCGTGACAGCAGAACAATTAATGCTCTCCTGTTAGATGCCAGAATTGACGTGCGTATCCAAATCTTGTGACATTTGTTTGGACTTATGTGTACCGTGAGATTATTATTTGTATTATTATTATTATTGCAGTTATGTGCTTTGGCTTCATAAAGTCTGGCAAACACTGGGCTATTGAGCGTAATTTATGTACAGTACACAATAATCAAGTTGCGTTGCTGTCGTGCGGAACTCCTTTGTTCCTTTGTAAACACAGAGAGGACTACCCGTACTGAATTCTGAAGATGCGTTTTTAAATCCAACGTCATGAATATGCAAACCAATTTTCACCGTAATCACCGGATTACATGGGCCTACTATACATTTGACTGATAGCCTGGAATATAAAACATTTACAGAGATTTGTAATTCACACGCTTATTCAGAGGTAAAGGTTCTGACTTCTTAAACTACACCCCAGACTCTGTTGATATACACTGCATATTGTATCTTACTCCCCTCTACTGGAACACAACAATTAGTCTCCCCAGGTGAGTGATGGCAACCCACCGTACTGAGAGTCCGGATTTGTCTCCTCGTTCTTGCCCATTTTCGACCTCGACCCCAGCCTCCTCTTCCTCGGCTTGTCACTCACAGCTCGCTTCACTCCGAGTTACCGCAAAACGTCCTACGTACAAAGTACAACAAGTTTTAAAGAGGCCACAGTCGAGTGAATCTTTTCCTTGCAGTTGTTACGAAGGAGTGACGACACGAACGCACCTGCTAGGTAGGGAACGTGCACCGGAAGTGGCCAGGTGCACGCGCCTCTGTGCCAAATCTTTAGTTAATAGTCCTTGTGACTACGTCATCGTCGTTATTAATTAAGCCACACAACGGTGCTTTAATGCCATTTAGTTGGGTCTAAAAAGGAATAATGTAATTTTGGAACGTAGAAGATTTACCGTCCATTCAAGACAACTTAAGACAGTGAAACATGACAATGGCGACGTCATGTTTCTACGTTCGACGCTATCGTTAGCTTTCTTCTATCGCCATGGCCAAGTATGTTATTATTAACTCTCTAGTCGTCCTTGCAATTACATCATGTACAGTATGACGTGATTCCCTTAAGTCATTAGGCTTAAATTAGTGCATGGTTCCTCATATCTAGGCCTTACAGACCCCTAAACATGTACACGGATAAAAATACAAATCTAAAGTTTTTTTTATAATCCAATCAAAACAATATAAACTTTAACGTATTGTTTTTAGTCAAACTGTTGTAGCATTGCCAATCTTATTTTGCTTACTTGCCAATCCTGATCACCTGGGAAGCAGACACAAAAAAATCAACACAACTGAATTGAGAACCACTTTGATTGACAGACCTGCGATAAACACACCCACCACGGCCTTTTACTTTACTTGATGGCACAAGACATAACAAGACACAATGGTTGTAGGATTCAATGTGAAAACATGTTCTCCAAATTTATTACTTTACATGTTAAAACATAAAAAAATAAAGTAAAATGCATAACAAATGGATACAATATTCCTCCAATTCAAGCTAGGTCAGAGGTTGTCTGGTTTCCCAGAGTGTAAAAAAAAAAACTGCAGTTTGATTCTTGGCACAACAGAAAATATACAATATGTATTAATGCTCAAGTCAGTTTTGTCAAATGTAAATTGTTCAACAACAAGCACACATTATGTAATCAAAATTGCTATTTCAATATACATAAATGTTTCATGTTGTTTTAGTAAGGAGGAAATGATAACAGGCTTTGCCAAACAACTTGTGGTTTCGGGGGAAAAAATGTATTACTGTGTCACTGAACAGAGTAAAAAGCACCGAACGTTAGAAAACAATATGATATGAAAGACATTTTTATTTCTGTTGTTAAATCCCAGGAATAGTCAACCCACAGTCCGCTCCTGACTCGGGACTGGCCTCCAGTGGAGCCAATCTGCTCTGCTCCAAAGCAATGGCTTCTGCAGAGTGTTTGCATTTCTCCGAGCCACACTGACAGGTAAAGTACTTGCTCTTAATGTCCCAAAAGCGGTCTCCATAGTCAAACCTACGGGAAAATACACATTGTTATGTAATTTATTCAAACACAAGATGCTAACATAGTGGAAACCTGTGGAATATGGTCAGTTGCACAGGTATTATTACATGCTGAATACTTCACCATTACATAACTATTCAATACATGGTAAATACCTTAAAATTTACATTAAACCAAGCACCATTGGCCTATAGCGTAAGGTACTTTTCAGTACTTAAATTAGAAATAACTATAGTCACAAAGGCTTGCATTTTTAAGGATAACTTTCTTCCACCAAGGGATGGAGGATACTCAATTTGATGCAAATATAAAGTTGCAGGATATAGAAGTGATGTAAAATGAATAATAAAAAGAAAAAAGCAGAAAAGTAATAGCAAAAAAAATGGTCATGTGAAAAAAGGTCAGACCATCCATCCATCCATTTTCTGAGCCGCTTCTCCTCATAAGGGTCACGGGCGTGCTGGAGCTTATCCCAGCTATCATCGGGCAGGAGGCAGGAGGCGGGGTACACCCTGAACTGAAACAAACAACCATTCACACTCACATTCACACCTACGGGCAATTTAGAGTTGTCAATTAACAATACCATGCATGTTTTGGGGATGTGGGAGGAAACCGGAGTGCCCGGAGAAAACCCACGCAGGCACGGGGAGAACATGCAAACTCCACACAGGCGGGGTTGGGGATTGAACCCTGGTCCTCAGAACTGTGAGGCAGACGCTCTAACCAGTCAGACCATTTAAACGTAAAATAAATATACAAGCACACAAACCTATCAAAAGTTATCCATTCATCATTTTTTTTAAATTGCATTTATTTGTCATGGATGAGCTGGATCCTATTTCAGCTGACTGGGGAAGAGGTGGGCTACACCCTGGACCGGTCGCCTGTCTATCACAGGGAATATACCAGGCTAGCACTGAAGAACATGCTTGAAAATAAATGTATTATTTTTACATTCAGAAAGCTTGCTTGGCAGCACGGTAAGACTAGTGGTTGGCACGTCTGCCTCGAATGGTTGGAGTCTTGGCTCGGGCCCTCCTGTGTGGAGTTTGTATACTCTCCCTGTGCTTGCCTGGGTTTTCTCGAGGTACTTCCCCTTCCGCCCACATTCCAAAAACATGGACTGTAAATTGTCCACAGGTTGTCGTCCAGACCGGTGCAGTTTGTACTGTGCTTCGCGCCCAAAGTCAGCTCCAGGTCACCTGCAACGCTAATGAGGACAAGCCATCCATCCATCCATCCATTTTCTGTACCGCTTATCCTTATAGCTGGAACCTATCCCAGCTATCTTCGGGCAAGAGGCAGGATACATCCTGAACTGGTCGCCAGCCAATCGCATGGCACATATATACAAACAACCATTCACACTCACATTCAGACATACGGGCAATTTAGAGTCTTCACTCAACCTGCCGTGCATGTTTTCGGGGTGTAGGAGGAGAACCGAGTACCCGGAGAAAACCCACACACAGGCAGGGGGAGAACACGCAAACTCCATACAGGCGGGGACGGGATTTGAACCCCGTTATTGAAAATTGATGGATGGAAAGCATACAAACAGCATGGACCTTAAAATATAAATCATTTAAAATGGGAATTAAGTCGTATATAAAAGTTTGATTCAGACTTTATCCCAAGTTACAGTTTAAAATGTAACATGGAAAATCGAACACTTACATCCAGTGAATCCCATGCATATCTTGCAAACTGAATTTAATCTCATTGGATCACTTTCACTTCTTGAGCTTGTCTTGGATCTTGATGCATTATTTTTTCCATTATTTAGCTATTAAAATTCAAAATTATAGCCCTTTGCTTGTTGATTGTTAAAAATATTAAGAGGTTGGTAGAAGTCTTTGCTCTTGTTATGGTTAACTAACAGTACAGCTGCTGTATTGGATCTCATTACATATTGGCACCAGTGAGTGTGGTTGGGGATGTAATTCCTACAGTATTTCATTTATGGTTGTAATGCCTCTCCATGAAAACAGCAATGAAGACAAAGATGAGAATGTGGGTGTGATGGTGACATCCCTCTCAACACAACTCACCCGAGCTCTTGGCCACTTAGGATGTCTCTGGAGCTGAAGAAGGCGATACGCGGAAATCTCAGGTCCTGGTGCAGCATGAACACACGCACTGGGATGAGGTTAGGGTCACAAAGGTGGTTGATGAAGCGGCTGATGTTGCCATAGTAACGGGCATCAATACAGTACACCTCCCCGTCCTTCGGAGAAAGCAGGATGTGTTAGACATGAATTGAGCAGGATACCTTGTGTGTTAATTAGAAAGCAGTCAGAATAAATCAGCTCATTCATTATTCAACAGATCGTCCATGACAGAAAAAGATTATAATTGTAAATCACCGATAGCAATTCCAGCGCATGTCACTGTTTTAATCATAATAACATCTTTTGTATTTTTGGTCATTATTTTATTTTTTACCTTTCAAGTTGCCTACAGCTGCAACATAAACCTAAATCTGCACAGTATAATCAGCCTTTACAAAGATCCATGAGCTCGGTGTTAATTAAAAAATACGTTCGTTACAGGGGTTCCCTGGTTTACGACAGTTCCGTTTCTATGGTCTCGGAAGACAACGAAGTCTATCACTAACCTATGCTAAAAGTCATAATTACAGTTAATATTTGTATGAAAAACACTTCTAGGCCATAAATATAAAAGAGGGAAATGAAAAATAGAACCTGCAAGTTCATCAAACTCTTCTCAGAACGATGTAGTGAGGAGCAATTGAAAACCATGATAATTAATATTCTGAAATGAATACCTCGCTTAAAGAGTCAATTCAAATGTTTACCTTGTTGTCCAGGTCAAAAAGGTAAGAGTCATCCTCTCTAACATCTGCTTCTGCATCTGAGATCAGCTCGCCCACATATCTGTGTGGAATGAAGATATTTCTACCTCAGGCTATCTATGGCAAAGAGACCGAAGGGAGTGGACAGTCCCCTCTTACTCGCAGATGAAGCTTCCCTGGGGAATATCCTGCAGTGCTCGAACGCCCCAGCCCATCTTCTCTGTCCTGTAGAGCTGGAGGCGAACTCTGAGGGAACGAGAGGAACATTTGGTAGGTTTAATTCAGTGGGTGGAACATGAGGCAAATACGTAAAAATGGTAAAAAATACACAAATAACATAGGCATTATCGTCAGGTTGTACACCGCTTCCTCTAAATTTAATGTTTCTGATCTATGCGTTGCTGTATTCTTCAGTGATGACTGAATTTACACTACCCTTGGGCCACATATGGTGTATTATAATGCATTACTTAGCAGTACTTCTCATCATTAAATTGTACTTGCTTGCATAGAACTTACATATTTAGTATGGCATGCACTCTGGGAGAATCCAATTAGCATCATTTGAGGTTTAACTCACACTTCCCAAAGGACCCTAAAATATATTTTGAAAATCATTAAAAGTCCCCTAAGACCCAACATACACTTACTGGACATTTCATTGGGGACACCTGCAGTGGTTTAAATAATATTTTATATTATTTAATATGTTGCCCTTCTAATTTAGCCTAATAGAAAGAAGATATTAAGATACTAAACAGAAACACCTCCCAGTATGATCCAGTGCTGTTGTAAATGACTCCAAACTACAACCACTGTAATAAATTGTTAAATTATCCTCTGTGATACTTACAATGTCAGTTAAAAGACTTTGTAAAGGGAGCGCTCTTTGATACAATGTTTGTCTATGCAAGAGAATGTGCAGGTTAATCTTGTGGCTGGTGAGTACATATGTTTAATACTTACTTGATGCCAGCCTGTACCACCCTGTTCTTGCATGTGCGGTGACAAGAACAGGCCATGTTGCACTCGAATATAAGGGGAGGTTCAATCTTGTTAAACTCTTGAAGCAACCGTTGATCCTGTTTTTTAAAAAAAATTCCACTAGTTTTGGACCTCAAACCAGACACATTTTGGTTTTGGTTTACCTTGTCATACCAGCAGCGGATGCTGAGCTGTCCACAGAGGCAGTTGCTAGAGGAACAGTCATCTGTGCAGCCGCAGTGCTGAGGAGAGGTGTGACAAGTGTCATCATGCAGTAACTACTTGTAAGCTTGTTTTGGAGCAGAATAGTTGTCAAAAAGATTACCTGTAAATGCGTGATGTTACGGTCTATGTTCATTGCTGATGTTTCACAGTTCTCTGAAACGTATTTGTAGTCTGAAGGACAGCCTTCATCATCTACTGCATTTACACATGGAATGGGAGCGTTCTCATAGCCCTGGGCAATGTCACTGTGACAGTATAGCAATAATAAGTATGCAGGGAAGAAAAATAAAAAAATACAAAGCTACTGCAGATATCTTTTTTTCTAATGCACTGTGTGCATTTTGTATTCAATACAGAGCAGGGATTCAATGTGTATACCGCAAATTGTGTATGCGTGTCCTTAGTGTGTCTGTCTGGCGTCCTGTTTCTATCGTCTGTCTCTAGGGGCACAGTGCCCTCATTTGCCATTCAAACAGCTAAGTAAACATGACAAGCAACAAGTGGACAAGAAAACAAGGATAAAGAATATGACCTATAAATTATTTTTCTTGCTTCCTTGGCTATTTATTTCTGGTACTTCAGTGGTGAAATGTTGAAACAAAATTGTGTTGTCTCTTGAGTTTTTGAATAGAGAGATTAGCTTATTTTCCCTGGTTTCCAGCCCATTTAAAATGTCATCAAGACCAACCTGCATATAATTTTTTCTGTCCTAAGCATGCGATTGGTTATTCCCCGTCGTATCTTCCTGTTGATCTGGAGTGCAACCCATACTGGTGTGTCGGGGCGTGCAAGCGTGAGAGGTGTGTCTCCTTCCCTGTTCATTGTGTCAATATCTGCACCTCTGGAGAGAAACAACCTAAGACAAAAGACACAAGGTCACGTCACTTTTATTTTAAGTCATGTCATTTGGTAACTACACAGTAATGTTGCTAAAACCTGACTGAATTGACTCACGTAACACATTCCAAGTATCCTTCTCTGGCAGCAATGTGGAGTGGCGTGTCACCATGCACGTTTACTGACGCAAGGGAACAACCAGCGTTCAAGACCATCTCTGCGATATCCACATTTCCTGCATACGCTGCCCAGTGGAGACATATATTCAACTCCTAATGGGGAAAGATTAGATTTTAAGTGAAACAATCTTTCTTCATTTATTATTGTTGGTTGTCTCCGTGACAATTGTCACAATGCTGACTACCATCTCACCAACAACTATTTACAATGTTTATTTTAAAACAGTTAATAGTAGGGCCAGATACAGGTGTATGATGCAAATCCGAATTGTAAAACTTGAACCATGCAGTGTAAATAAAGATTTTGATACCTGCTTTTGTATTTGGAGAATTAATTATATAAAGTATAGTATTACTAAAACAGAAACAAAAAGTACATTAGTACAGGACTATTTTATAACACGGCAAGTGCTTTCATGGAGCATTAGCAATATATTTTAAAGCAACGTATGGAAAGTCGCCAGTGTGAGATGATATGAGATCACCTTGTCATTGATGGTGACGTCAGCTCCTCGGTTCAGCAGCACTTTGATCACCTCCACGTGCTTGTGTTCTGCAGCCCAGATGATTGGCGTCCAACCACCGTTGTCCTGAGATGCGCCATGAAAATATGTCAGTGGAGTGTTTTTTATGCACAAGTGACAGCATGCATTTTGAGTAATGTAAGACTCGAGTTTTTTTGGAGGTAGAGGCCAATGAAAAGGTTACAAAAGTGATGGTAGTGGATGTCGATTTAATCTCGTCAAATGCCATTGGGTAATTTGAAAGTAGGCTATAGATTTTTTTCTGATTGCACAATTAGTAAGTACTATGAGCATCCATGAATTTGCCTTTGATGTTCTTTAAGAAAAAGATGATGAAGTGAGAAATACAGAACTGATAAGTGTTTGGAATGAGACAATATATGAAATTATTAAAATCGCTAATGCTTTTGTGTCATTTAAGTGTTTGGTATTTTGGAATTATTAGTTAAAGGGTGTCATTATACTTTGGATTATAATTTGCTATAATTTGATTATTTTATATTTATGGCCTGAATTGCTTTCATACAAATAATTACTTTAATTATGACTTCACTACTGCATTAGTGTAAGGTAGTGATAGACTACCATGCGTTCTAACTTGCATACATAATCGGGTTAGTTCGCCACCATAGTAACGGAACTTTGTCGTCAATCGAGAAGCCTCTGTACTGTATTTGGTGGCTCAGCTGCTATCGTGCCTTTTTGTTTACCTGTGAATTTACATCCACCTGTCCTGTCTCCAGGAGTATGTTGACAATTTCTAGGTTGCCCTGTTTGGCTGCATGGTGGAGCCCAGTATATCCATCCTCTTCCTGAAAAAAAAAACCCACAACATTAAATACATTGACCAAACATGCATATGTTTACTTTAGGAAGCAAAGTATGCTCACAACATTGTAGACACAGGCGCCATTCTGGATCAGGTACCGAGCCACCTGTGTGTGATTGTTGACGATGGCTTCCAGAAGAGGCGTTCTCAGGTCTTTGTCCTGAGCGTCAATTTGTGCACCGGCCTGTCAGTAAAAGATCATCATTTAGTCTAATGCACAAAATGTGGAAAGGATAGATAGGTAAAATGGATAAAATACATTAGATAAAATAGATACAATGTATATAAAAAGTCTACACACTCCGGTTCAAATTAATGGTTTTTCTGATATATAAAATGTTTTTTTAAAAAAACGACCCCAAAATGAAGAATTTCTAAACTTTTACCACCATTATACAACTCAATTAAAATTTTTTTTTAATGCTTTCGAAAGGGGAATAAAAACAAACAACTGAGATAATGTGAGACAAGTGTGCACACCCTCTTGTAACTAACCAATCACCTATAAACTCTGGTTTATTGGGAGTCAGCACACACCTGCCACCATTTAAAGTGCCTCTAATTACCTTTCAGATGTTCTAGTAGGTTTTCTTCTGACAGATTTTTCTCACGGTTTCAAAATTTAGCAAAAAGACCCTTGAAATCTCCCAAACACATGGGAAAATGCCTTATTGTCCGATGAAACCGAGATTGTACTCTTTGGTCATAATTCCAAAAGGTATGCGTGCTGCCAACAAAACACTGCTCCCCACCAAAAGAACATAATACCTACAGTACAGTGAGGCATAGTGGTGGCAGCCTCATGGTTTGAGGCTGTTTCTCTTCAACTGGAAATGGGGCCTTCGTCAAGGTGGGGAGAATTATTAACAGTTACAAATACCAGTGAGTGTTAGCACAAAACCTTTTGGCTTCAGCTAGAAAGAAAGAATAAAACAGGTAAAGCCAACCAGAACAACTGAAATGTATTTTGGGGTTAATCAGAGAGACTTAAATGGTGGCTGGTGAGTGCTGACTGCCATTTAAGATGAGTTTGAATGTGATTGGTTAATTCTGAATACAGCCACACATAAGTTATACACCAATTTGTACAATGGTGTGTAGACTTCTTATATCCACTACAGATATATATACCTGTAGACAGACAGACAGATATTTATTTATCCACAAGGGAAAATCCCTGTTCTACTAAATAAGTATTTTTGTAGACACAGGAATAAATATTTTAAAAAATAAATAAATAATTGTATTTAAAACAGAGAGTAGAGACCCTGTAATAATGGCCTCACTCACCTGCAGAAGTATATAGCAGACTTCCAACAGACCTCTTTGAGCGGCAGCATGCAGAGCAGAGCGCCGGTTCTGAGAGTCAGGCTGGTATGTGGGATCAATGCCCTCCACTTGGATAAACAAATTATACACGTAACATTCACTTGTATTAAGAAGTATCGAAACCCTTATACAAGTTTACTATATGTTGACAGGATATTTGCAACTGACTTAACATGAGCAGAACTCTCTGCACTTCGCCTTGTTTGGCAGCAGGGTAGAGCTGACGGGGGTGGAACCTCAGTTTCTTTCTCCTGGAGGGTGGGGGGAAGAACAAGTTTATGTATTTTAGTTGTTTTTGTTGTTTGTTTTTTTTTACAATGCCAACAATAATCTCTATATAATTCTTGCTGATAGAGTAATACTGTACTTGAAGGCAAACCTTTCGGTATCCTGTGTGAGAATAGCCTTTTGTAGAGCCGCCCTACTGGGTCCTGGTGGAAGAGCACTGGGGCTAACAGGCTTCCCATTTGGCATACACACAGACGGCCCGACGCTGTCCACTCCCTCCTCAGGAGGGGGCACGGTGGTGGCGGATCCAGTTGAGGGCACAGGTTGGGCCGGTTGCTGTTGCTCCACTGTTAATGTCGCCATTCCATGGCTGCGCATACGTGCACTGGTGAAGGCAGTTGATGGTAAGAAGTACTGTATATATGAAAAGAATTTTTTTTTTCAAATCAAGTAGATGACCAAAATGTAATAATTTTCCAATTTGTAGGCAATATTTTTTTCAGAGGGCAGCTACAAAGAAACAACCATATGCACAGTATTTGGAATGTGGGAGGAACCTAGAGAACCTGAAGAAAACCCACACAAGAACAGTGTGAACAAACTCCAAAGAGGAAGGCTGGAGCTGGGATTCAAACCTGCCTCAGAACTATGAGAAAGACGTGCTAACCCCTAATACACAGTGCTGGCCGATACAGAAACCATCCATCCATCCATTTTCTACCGCTTATCCGAGGTTGGGTCGCTGGGGCAGTAGCTTTAGCAGGGACGCCCAGACTTCCCTCTCCCTAGCCACTTCATCCAGCTCTTTCCGGGGGATCCCGAGGCGTTCCCAGGCCACCCGAAAGACATAGTCTCTCCAGCGTGTCCTGGGTCGTCCCCGGGGTCTCCTCCCGGTGGGACATGACCGGAACACCTCATCAGGGAGGACACGGTCGACTCCCTGAGGGACACGGTCGAAGTCCACAAAACACATGTAGACTGGATGGGCGAACTCCCATGCACCCTCGAGGACCCTGCCAAGGGTGTAGAGCTGGTCCACTGTTCCACGGCCAGGACGAAAACCACACTGCTCCTCCTGAATCTGAGATTCGACTTCCCGACGCACCCTCCTCTCCAGCAACCCTGAATAGACCTTACCAGGGAGGCTGAGGAGTGTGATCCCCCTGTAGTTGGAACAAAGCCTCCGGTCCCCCTTCTTAAAAAGTGGGACCACCACCCCAGTCTGCCAATCCAGAGGCACTGTCCCCGATGTCCACGCGATGTTGCAGACGCGTGTCAACCAGTACAGCCCCACAACATCCAGAGCCTTTAGGAACTCCGGGCGAATCTCATCCACCCCCGGGACCTTGCCACCGAGGAGCTTTTTAACCACCTCGGTGACCTCAACCCCAGAGTAGGAGAGCCCGCCTCAGAGAACCCAGACTCTGCTTCCTCATGGGAAGGCGTGTCGGTGGAATTAAGGAGGTCTTCGAAGTATTCTCTCCACCGACTCACAACGTCCCGAGTCGAGGTCAGCAGCGCCCCATCCCCACTATACACAGTGTTGGTGCTGCACTGCTTTCCTCTCCTGAGACACTGGATGGTGGACCAGAATTTCCTCGAAGCCGTCCGGAAGTCTTTCTCCGTGTCCTCACCGAACTCCTCCCATACCGGGTTTTTGCTTCTACTTGCCAGTGAGTTAAATTTAATACCCTTTAAAACCTTATCAATATTTTGTAAAACCAACACAACATTGATTTCCTTGTTGACAATAAAGATCGTATTGCTATTGGGAAATCAATTTATTTGATACCCATAAAGTTGTACTCATTACTGCATCTCTGGAAATGTATACCTTTAATACATTTTAATGGCCTTGTTTTTTTCCTTTTCATTCATTACCTTTTGCTATTTTAAAAACCCCACAGACACCTAGCATAGAGTATAATCAGATTCCAATAATACAGGTCGTAGTAGTGTTTAATAATAAAAACATTCTACACCTAATGCCTTATCTTAAATTGTTGACTAATGTTGCAAATGTTGCTTATTATTGTTGGTCTAGCTACTCAACATTACAAAACAATTATCACCCACATCTGGACTTAACAGGCATCGGGTATAGGATAGCCTACTTACATTATTGTTGTGGTTGTTGTTTCTTTTAAAACGCTCTTGATTGTTTTTTTGTTCCTTCATATTTTTCTTCATTGAATTGAAATGACCTGCTCTGTCATAGACAATGGTCTGATCACCGCAACAGGCACAGGCACAGCTACAGCTACCAGTTCCTCTTTAGGGACAATGAAAGTCAGAACTCTGAGCTTGAGACAACGTAACCCCAAAGTTGAGCGCTCCCAGCTCTTCTCAGCTGAAACTAAATATCGCTGGTGTCGGGCAGAAACCATGTATCTCCAAAACTATCACTTTTCAGTAAACCAAAAAAAACGGCATGTTTGTTGAGCCGTTGCATCATCAAAAAGAGCTGATCATTTTCAACACTATATTGGTCACTAATTTGTAAAAATAACATACCAACGTGGGGACTGACCAATAGTATTGATTTGTGAAAAAATATTAAACTGACCAAATTTAGACAAAGTTTTGGCCCAACGCCAGCGATAGCTTACTGTTTATGTGAGTAGCAGATAGCATGAAATCAGTCATGCCGATGACATTCATCAGACTTTTCAAGTTGGTGATCCGACTTCAAAGGTAGGGGGTTCTGATTAAAATTCTGACTCTGAGCTCAGCAATTTTGACATTGTAAAACTTGAACACACCATTAGTTGTAGCACACAAACAACAGGCTTTCAATGCGCACTCCAAAGTACCGGTAAATTAGTGTAACTACTAACAGAAACTTACTCCACTGATTTTAACAAACTGCTTTTCTGATATCATTCTTTCACTTTACCTCACAACAACATGATTTTATTCTTATTAGTGGGACTTTATTCCTGGAAATAATCTCGAATATGTGACTTTTTCTTTTCTATTTTACTGTGGATCTAATAGTTCTTCGTTGTTATAAACAGACAAATGTCACCATGTTCTAAAAAAAGAACTGTGACCGCACAGAAAATCTTGAAGGTCCGACAATTATGCATTCAAGCTAGGTTAACCTTAGCCAAACCAGTGAGCCTATTCATGGAATCTTACCTGACGGGCCTTTCAGGCATCTTCCCGTCTTTCATCCCTCCAGTGGAGGCAGTGAGAGAGGGCGCCGTAGGGACAGACGGCGGTAGAGACGGTGTTGTGGTGGAGGATGCTGACATGGTGACGACCATGGTTGCAGAAGCTGTTGCTGAGCTGAATGAAGGGATGGTGACCTCTTGAGCCTCAGTGGCATCCTCACCACAGTGGGGACAGAAAAGCATTCCACCATTTGTCCTGCTCCGCCCACCACTGAGTACCGTCACACACCCTCGATGGAAGCGGTGGGCGATGCGCTGGTCCGGACAGCACTCGAGGAATGTTCCCTTGAAGAAGAAAATAGTTGTGAACATGTACAAATAAATAAACGTGATTTAAGGATAAAAGCAGGTGGCGACTTACTGCTATGCAAAAGAAGCCACAACCAGGGCAGCAGTGGTGTTTCACCATGTGTGAGCGATGGGTGTCACAAAGCACCATAAGTGGCACCCGGCTAGAGGGCCGCATGGTCTCTCCTTTGGTCGTCACATTGGTGCAAGCCCTCAGCTGCCAGATTAAACAAAAGAAAGACAATTAGAAAGCTAGCTAAGTGAAAATACAGTGAGTTACAGAAAACGGGTTAGGCTATGTTCCCAGCCACCATGGCAGCCCCACTTCAGGCCCCTGTGGGCAAAATGGGATGGTTGTGAAACAACGTGGGGGAACGGGATGTGCAAAAGTGACAGGCCATGATTGCCCAGCCAGATTTTCAAACTGTCAAAATTTGCCACGGCAGTCACCGTGCGGGTGAGAAACCTACTCCGCCTAGTAAAACATGGTGATACTGAGAGAGAGAGAGTGAGAGAAAGAGAGAGAGAGACAGAGAGAGAATAATGGACTCTCTCTGAGTAAGAATTTTGAGTTTTTATGTGAATGAAATATTTTTTATTGGGTCTGATTTTTCCAAAAGCGCATTTGTCAAGTTACACACTTGATGTTGGATGAGAAGGCCTGGCTCAAAGTCTTCGCTTTAATTCATCCAATTGGGCGTTGAGGTCAGGATTGTGCAGGCCAGTCAAATTTCAACATATCAAACTCTCTCATCCATGTCTTTATGAACCTTGATTTGTACACTGATGCACAGTCACGTTGGAACAGGAAGGGGACATCTCCAAACTGTTCCCACAAAGTTGTAAATGTCCAAAATATTAGCCCCTGAGCTCCATTGAAAGGAACTCTAAATGCTTCAGGATACTGAGAGATTTTGGAGAGTCAAGCAGTTTAGGATTACCCTTTCTTGTTCCAACATGTCTGTGCACCAGTGCACAAAGCAAGGTCCATAAAGACATGGATGAGAGAATTTGGTATGGATGAACTTGACTGGCCCGCACAGAGTCCTGACCTCAACCCGATAGAACACCTTTGGGTTGATTTCGAGTGGACACTGATCCAGGCCTTCTTGTCCAACATCAGTGTGTGACCTCACAAATATGCTCCTGGAAGAATGGGCAAAAATACCCATAAACTCACTCCTAAACCTTGTTGAAAGCCTTCCCACAAGAGTTGCAGCTGTTACAGCTACAAAGGGTAGGCCAACATCATATTAAACCATATGGATTTAGAATGGCATATCACTTAAAATCATCTGACTCAAGCTAGGTGAGCGAATACTTTTGCCAATGTAGTGTATGTACATACAAGTCCCATTCAAATTGCTCAACAAACAACATTTTACTGTGCCAACATAAACACAAGGAGGAGGTCGTTCTCATGTTCATCCTGGACATGTAAATAATTGAATCACTGAATATCACAAAAAGGTTGACACAAACCTCTCCATTGCTGCTCTCAGTGGCCATACACTGTCTGCTGACACGGTGGTTGATGCTGTCAACACATGGTGCCTCCATTCTGCAGCTGCAAAGGGGAAGCTCCTCCAGCCGCTCTGTGTCCCCTCCATCGCTTCCCTCTGCAACAGACAAAGACATAATCATTTATTACTTTTACTCAAAGCCTTAACCATTGTATTATTATTAATGAATTCATAATTCCGCACGTAGATGAAACAAGGTCTGACCGATTCCAAAACGATTAAAAGTTCCATTTTGCTTCACATCTTGAACTTGATCATGTGACAAATCACAGCATTTTGAGTAAGTTTCATCTCAGGAATCTTGTCTAATAAGATTCAATTTGGAATGCAAGAATTCTACATATGTGTCAGCAGTCTAAAGTCCCAATATTTCCAAGTAAGCTTGCATTTTGATTACCAGTTCTGCATCACTGACACCGTACTCCCCCCCCCCCAATAGTTTTGACTATCTTTGTGCTGAATCTCCCTTTTGTAAACCAACCACTCAGTTCAGCTTTTGCTATGCTTTGTGGCTATAGCTACAACGATACTTGCTGTATGTATAGCAAATTCAGCATGTGTGTGTGTAATATTAATTCGAGAGGTACAGCTAAGTAAAAGAGAATATCATGGAAAACTTAATTGTTTGCGTAGTTTATTTTAAAAGGTGTTTATTAATTATATAGATTTACAACACATTTATTTAGATATTTCTATTTCTCATGAAAACTAACATTCACCTTCTCAAGATAATAGAATATTACATAAGAAACAATGATATTTATTTTTACTATAGAACGTAAGTAGGAAATGGTGCTCTGGAAAAGTTTTTTCCTGTGTGTTTAATCATCTATTTTCTATACCACCTCTCCTCAAGCGGGTGAGCTTAAGCCTATCCCAGCTCACTTCGGATGAGAGGCAGGGTACACCCTGGACTGGTTGCCAGCCAATTGCAGAGTCTTCTGTTAAATTAACATGCATATTTTGGAAAGTGGGAGGAAGCCAGAGTACCCAGAAAAAAATCCACACAAGCAAAGGAAGGACATGGAAACTCCACACAGAAAAGCCTAAGGCAAGAACCCAAAACCTCTGAACTGTGAAGGCCCATTTTACACTGCACTTGCTCAGTGTGAGAGAACGACGATGGCAATGGTGGTGAAGCCATCCCATATTTGGAAATGGTGATGTAACAGCCTAGAGGGAAGTCAGGAGGCTTTCCCCACTCAGTGGACCACACTTGGTAATATATTTTTGTTATTGTTGTAAAAGAAAGAACAAAAGCCTTAACTACTTTTTACTACTAAGGAGAAGGTGACGCAGCAGCAAAAAAAATAAAATAAAATTAAAAAAAGCCTCCCGCAGAGACGTCTTGGTATATAATTTTTCTATTGACCCAAAGTTCGGGATAGTGGGACACCGTAATTATTATGCCTTCCTCCATTTCTCCCTTGCCGTTTACATTGCAAGTCCGCCAAAATAGCACTCAGAAATCACTCCGCCAGCCCCGCTCACATTGGAGGAGCTTTTTGACGTCACCGCGTCAACGCTCACGATAAGAAAATTTTTCTATCTGATGACGCGACGCTGAGTATCAGACGCCCTCTCCATTGACGCAACGCTCGGCGTCATGTCAAAACGCACTGACACCCCCTCAACACACACACACACACACACACAGTGAATGGGAAAGTCGAGGGCATCAGATGCTTTGCCAAGTGCAGTTTGAAAAGGCCTTGTACAAAAAAAAAAAGTACAAACCCTACACCTGCCATTGGTCACCGTGCTGCCAGTGTGTTTAATAAAACTGTGTAATACTTGAATTTCACCTTTTCAGGTGAACCACTGAAATAATGAACTTTTCCATTATATTCTAATTTACTGTGATCCACCTGTATAATTAATTAAATATAATTATTTGTATATATTACTATATTATCATTATATAATTTTTATAATAAATACAAAAAAAATACTTAAATTAAAATTTCCAGGTGCAAACAATAATTGTACAACACAATAATCTAAAAACCCAATTCCAATGAAGTTGGGACGTTGTGTTGAACATAAATAAAAACAGAATACAATTTGAAATGTGGACTTGTCGGACCACAGAACACTTTTTCACTTTGCATCAGTCCATCTTAGAACAGCTCGGGCCCAGAGAAGCCGGCGGCGTTTCTGGGTGTTGTTGATAAATGGCTTTTGCTTTGCATAATAAAGTTTCAAGTTGCACTTACGGATGTAGCGCCGAACTGTATTTACTGCCATTGGTTTTCTGAAGTGTTCCTGAGCCCATGTGGTGACATCCTTTAAACATTGATGTCGGTTTTTGATGCAGTGCCGCCTGAGGGATCGAAGGTCACGGGCATTCAATGTTGGTTTTCGGCCTTGCCGCTCACATGCAGTGATTTCTCCAGATTCTCTGAACCTTTTGATGATATTATGGACCGTAGATGATGAAATCCCTAAATTCCTTGCAATTGTACGTTGAGGAACATTGTCCTTAAACTGTTCGACTATTTTCTCACGCACTTGTTCGCAAAGAGGTGAACCTCGCCCCATCTTTACTAGTGAAAGACTGAGCAATCCAGGGAAGCTCGTTTTATACCCAATCATGGCACCCACCTGTTCCCAATTAGCTTGTTCACCTGTGGGATGTTCCAAACAGGTGTTTGATGAGCATTCCTCAACTTTCTCAGTCTTTTTTGCCATCTGTCCCAGCTTTTTTGGAACGTGTTGCAGCCATAAAATTCTAAGTTAATGATTATTTGCGAAAAACAATCAAGTTTATCAGTTTGAACATTAAATATCTTGTCTTTGTAGTGTATTCAATTAAATATAGGTCGAACATGCTTTGCAAATCATTGTAGTCTGTTTTTATTTATGTTTAACACAACGTCCCAACTTCATTGGAATTGGGTTTGTATAAGAATGAATGGAGGTCTGAGTGTAATACTTGAGTTAGCTAAAAATGAAAATTATCATTTAAAATTTCTGACCGACATGAATTTAACATAGACTTTTTGTCAACCATCATTTCAAACCCAAATTAGACTATCGGTATCTGTGACTTCAGTTGTGATGTTCAATATTGTTTCTTATCATATTTTTATTTCGCTTTCTAAGATGTTTCATGTTATCATGAATAAGGAGAAAACTACAGAAATGTGAAATGCTTCTAACAGCGTACAATCCCATAACACAAGACATGACAACTAGAGCTGGGTATTGTTAAGAACCTCATGATTCAGTTTCGATTCTTTAGGTTCTAAATCCATTCGATTTTGATTCTTAAGGTTGTAATTCCATTTGATATTGACTTAAACGTTTTGATGTCAATTCAGTAAGACGTAGCAATACACATATAGAGTACCTGTCGACAGTTTTTAAAAGATTTATTTTCAGGCCCATGTGAACGAACATATTTGATATTGTCACATCACATTTTTTATCAATAAAACATCTGACTTTATTTTTTTATTTTTTTGCACAATATGTGCCCTGTGGAGGTGGCACGGTGGGTGACTGGTTAGAGCGCCTGCCTCACAGTTCTGAGGATAGGAGTTCAATCCCCGGCCCCGCCTGTGTGGAGTTTGCATGTTCTCTCCGTGCCTGCGTGGGTTTTCTCCGGGCACTCCGGTTTCTTCCCACATCCCAAAAACATGCATGAATTGGAGACTCTAAATTGCCCGTAGGTGTGAATGTGAGTGTGAATGATTGTTTGTTTATGTGTGCCCTGCGATTGGCTGGCAACCAGTTCAGGGTGTACCCCGCCTCCTGCCCGAAGATAGCTGGGATAGGCTCCAGCACTCCCGCGACCCTAGTGAGGAGAAGCGGCTCAGAAAATGGATGGCTGGATGGATGGATGTGCCCTGCGATTGGCTAGTTGAATGGATGGATGGAATAATTTGTTTGTGCTTTATACAAAAGTAAAAAAACAGTTTTGTATAAGCAGTTTTCTAAAAGCATTGAAAAAGTAAAGTGCATGGAAACTTAAATATTTCTTTCCGCTTGGAAATTGGGATGAAGTACTTTTCTCTATTTCCTGTGTTCCGGAATTATACAGAAATCCAAATTGATCAGAAACTTCAGATTTGAAAGTTTAAGGCGTGGGTACCGTTCCCGCTTGCGTTGGTCACTATTTTGTTGTTGTTTGGTCAAACGCTGTCTCAACGTGACTCACATACTGGTGAGGAGTTGAATAAATTCAGAGCATTTGCTGAATCGATATAGAATTGGTGGGAGAGAAGTGTGGTGCATCAATTAATCAATATTTTTACCCACCTCTAATGACAACTACAAACCTACCATGATGAGGTGACAGTGTCAGGCTGTCAGCAGCAGCGATATTCAGCGCATCTAAAGGAACTTCTGTGTACTCAGCGGACATTCCAGCTGAAACCAATAAAAAGGACACATCACAATGAGGCTGTTGTTCATGTGATATTCTTGGGAGACATCACAAAACACTTAAAAACAGGTCAAGTCCCAAATGTGAGGTTGCTATAGCCTGAAACAAATTTTTTTAATGATCCTCACATAATTGCTTGTGTAAACAACACAAAAACAAAAATCATAGCAAGTTTTGGTATTGAGTTAGGCATCAGTTACTGCAATGTTTATGAATAGACTACTATCAAATTAAAAATAATTTTGTCATTAAGGAAACATTTTACTGTTGATCAGTGTTAATGTATTGATATAAGGAACAGATTTAATTTCAAGAAGAGTGTTTTTACGGTGATCAGTGTATTAGACAATGCTTAGGTCACTCACCTCCGACTGTCTCCAGCACATCAGAGCTGATTCTATCTTTCGCCTGATCTGCCTGTTTCCATGGAAACTCTCGAGACTTGCTCTGAATTAGTGTGTCTCTCTGTACTTCAGAATCTGATCCCTGAGAAGAATGTTACATATGATTAGACAGTTGCAATGTACATCATGTACGTTCTCATCAGCATTCTCAAAATTGAATTTTTAAATCCTGAACTACAAAGTCTGGCTCGTGACATTTAAAAAAAAAAAAGCCATGCCTGAAAGTAGACACCAGAATTTGATCAAATTTGGTCGAGACAGAATTGTGAACAAGACAAAGCCTATAACCCCAGAACTATACAAGAGTAGTATCTTATATCGGTGTAAAATAGAAGTGTCAGTGATGTCTTGCACAATTCGTATTTATTGTCTAAGGTATTTAGTTTTCAAGTGTACCAACAGTTAAGGAACAGTAATAAGTTAATACCAAGGAGAACAAAAGTCACTCACATGATTTGACATGATCACTGATCCCTCTGTGTCTTCAACATGCCGCCTTGCTGCTCCGTCAGCATCTTCAAACTATAAACCGAAAGCAATCAATGATTATCACATAATTAGATGCACGAATCATTCATCAAAGAAAAATACTACCACAAGGTGCTCATACTTGCATATGTGTTGGTACCATAAAGATAAACATGACAGTTACTTACTTATCTTTCATTTTACCATGAAAATTAAATTATAGAAGAACACAGTATCATTGATCCATTTTTTTTTTTTCTAGACTTTGGACGAGAGGTGGGTAAACCAAGGACAATTCGCAAACTAGTCACACTTTTGAAATGTCAGAGGAGACAGAACACCACTGAAGTCAGGTACAATTTTTGTGTTTCGCTTTCCATCTTCAACTTACCGCTTTTTGCATGTTGTCAGAAAAGCTCTCCCACTTCTCAGGAGAGCTGGCAGATAAATTGCCAAGTTTTCTCTTTTTTGCAACTGTCAAGAAAGTGACATAACTTTCATTATTATTATTATGTCATAATGACATAGCAACACAAACACAGGTTTAATTTTTAAAGGGGCGATATGCTCGTTGCTATCCGGTTGCTTGTGTGCGGTGACTGTGCCAGCTGCTACAAGTGTGGTTTAGGGTGATTTCTTTAACACTGACAAGCCAATACAGTGATGGACATTCATGAATTTTAATCCCTGACACAGTGAAATACAGCGGAACCTCTAGATTCAAACGTTCCCGAGGTTGTACTGTTTTAGATTGATATGAAAAAGGTGGTGCACACGTCGAGGTGTACCACTGACTTATGGATGAACATTCCAAATCAAAGATGGTACCACAAATATTCTCAGTTAATGTAGGTTTTAGCCCGTGAATTTCATCCACTTTATGTTTCAATTACATTTTCAGTAAACAATACAAAATCATGAGTGACTTTTAAAACACCCTGGCCTGTATTTATATATATTTTTGGGTATTGTTTGTGTGTGACAGCAGCCTCTTGAAAAGGTAATTTCGGCCCTCTGTATGTTGCACATATACTGAGGACGGCGGACAATACCACACCATACCATTCCATTTTCAGGCTCGAAAGTTGTAAAATTGTCAGAATTCGAATCAGTGTTGTAAGAAAAAAATGTCAAGTGCATGTTTATCTTATTTGTGAAGCCACTACAATATGGTACCAGTGATGGCAAAGAGGATAAGTCTGAAGATGACAGTAGAAAACAAAATAAGGATGGAAGGTATGTTGCGTATGAGTAGTTCCATTGTTTCCTATGGGGAAAAACATTCTAAATTTAACTAGTCTACAAAGACTACACTGATCAATACTTTGCCACTTATGAAACATGAACCATTGCATTAATGTGATTTCTCAAAATACATATGACGTATAACACGTCATATGTCATAATATCAATATGAATGAGCATAATAGTTTGAGAACAAATGACACTGTACATTGTATGGGAGATAAATACCTCAAAGTAATCTCAATACAGAATAACCTATAGATAATTATTTTACAATGATTAAAGACACAGACCAGTTTCGGTGTCAGAGGATGACCCAGATGGAGTCACAGGTGCAGCAGGTGTGTCAGTTTGACTTCTCTGTATAATAAAAGTAGTTAGTGGCAAAAACACTAATAAAATATAACAATAATATTCCACAAATGTAATCTCTTTGTTTTAATATTGGCTATAATCAAAAAGACATATTTCAAGTGTATAACTCAGTTACATAGTTGTCAAATACTTGATAACCAACATACAGGCGGTCCTTGGGTTACAACAGTCTCAATAGACGACAATTGAAGGTGACAAACTGCATGCAATGAACTATTTTGCGCGGCGGCGTATGAATACGTTGTCACGCGGCACAAGGTGTGTTCAGTTACCACCGTACTTGGATTTTCATTGGATTGATTTTTTTTATGGCCAAAAAGTGGTTTCAATCAAATATATACTGTAATTATGACTTTACTTCTGTTTTAGCGTAGGTTACTGATAGAGATTATGCCACGTTCCGACTTACGTACAAAATTGGATCCACCACCTTCGAAAGAACAGAACTCTGTCGTAAACCGAAGACCACTCTTTATTTCCTATCACACTTAATGTACTGAAAACAGATTTACCTGCATTGGTGGTAGCCGGGTCATTGTTTTACGTGCCCGATGGATTTTGGGTGGATCCGATAAGACAGAGGGAGAGGAGGAAGATGGAGGTGGAGATGGCAGGACAGGTTTACTACTAACAGGCCCAGAAACACTCATCTTTGCTCGGCCTGGGGACAGCGTCAAAGATGTAGAAGCAGAGGAAGACAACAAGGAGGTCACTGGTGCGGCTTTGACTCCATATCCTGTAAGGGAGAGGTCAAAGTTAGTACCAAGGGATGTTAATAAAGGACATTTTGGACATGCAGAAGCAATATATCACCGGCAGCTGGTTTGTTAAGTGGGGAGGGGGCTCCATCCTCCCCATCTTTGGGTGCATCCCTTCCAAGCTGCTGAGAACTCAACACCTGAGTTACCCCACCCGCTGGCTCCGTTTTTCTGGCAGAGGTATCCATGGCGACATCTGTATTATCTGAATGGAAAAGGTCATTTATTGAAACAAATACAGTATGTATCCACCTCTTGCACACACTGAGAAAATGAACTAAACCGGAGACATACCGTGCTTGATGTGACTTGCCCCAGCAATAGACTCTGAGACATTTCCTTCTAGAGACTCCTGGGAAATAAACAATACACAAGCCATGAATTTATATATTTATCTATGTTTGATATTGGGGAATAATATGGGGAAATATCAGGGTTTTTTTTCCTTTAATGGTGTTCTAAAAGTTATAGGTCACATTAATGGTGGAAAACGTTTTGAAATGATTTATCTTGGTCTATTTTTTTTTTTATCACAAAAACCTAGCATTTGAGCAGGGTTATGGAGTATTTTCATATCCACTGTACCAAAAGGATATCATGCTTTATATTTTTGAATACCTCCTATTTGTGTATTTCGTCTTTAACCAGCTACAGGATTTACACAGTACTATAAACTATTCATAAATCGTGCACATTATACAGTAGTTATTCTTCATATGTAAGGCCCGAAGGTGTTTACATGACATGCACTTGCTACATACATAGACATTATCCCGTCAATATAAGCAAAATGAAGACGCCATATCACCGCAGCGACCAAAAAAAAGTTCAGTAATTAAAATTGCAAAAATATAATTGCGTTGACTTCTCCATCCATCCATCCATTTACGATGCCGCTTTTCCTCACAAGGGTCGCGGGAGCGTTGACTTCTCTTAGTTTCTATTTCAACCAATGACTGGCCGGCTTAGTGTTTACGTCAAATGCCGCCATCGGTAAAGCAGCGCATTCATTACAATTGAGCAAAACAAAAGGACTTGAGCAATAGTGCACAAAAGCAACATAGTTAAGTTGAAAACATGAATAGAAAACATTGTAAAATACACAATTAGGCCACGTTTGCCTTGGATTGTGTGTTTCAACCAGCTCAAAAGACTTGGCAATTTAAAACCAATGCAACAGATTTGCTTGAATTAAATCATAACGTGACATGTAATGGAAGAAGTAGACGATCGAGACAGTACGACAAAAACCATCATTGATGAACGGAAACATACATTGCAGTGCAGTTATCTTAAATACAGCATTGTTACAAGCTAACAATCACAATTGCTAGCAATTTAGCACAACTTGAAAGCAAACAGCTCCTGTAAATCTGTAACCGACACATAAAACGCTGCCATATTCTGACACCACTACACTTTTCGCCTCATGTTTCGCTACGCGTGACAGTACGTTTTCAAATTTATGAATGTTATATGCAGGCGTAATGTGTGTTTTTTACGACCTTTGTCGCTGGCTCAGATGCCGACATGTTTCCAAGGAGCGTCGACAAACGAGAACGTGAACACATACGTGTTGAGAACGTGTTTACGTCACGCACAAGGACCCGCCTCCGTTACCCGACGTTATTGATTTAAATCCGCTGATCGGAAATCAGTATTCACCCTCATGCTTTAAAGATAACCATAGCGCAAGGCGAACGATATAACCGACTCGAAGTCAGTCGAGCAGTCCAACAACAGTGGTTTACTGCTATTGTCACGGGATGCGCTTCATCCAACGAGGTCGTAAAGTAAACACAGTCAGTCTGGCAGCAGCAAGCAGCGAAAGGAACGAACGAGACTGAAACCAACACAAATTAGCGCCTGTGGGGTTAAAACAGCCACTTGACGGGATAAAAGGGGGAGGTAAGTGCCTTCAAAGTTAAATACTGTAACACGATAAGTGAGAATGTTTTGTTTGTGCGTGGTGGTCAGATGTCAGCAAGCTAACCTGTTTGCTAACGCTAGCTGCTATTTGTCCCATTGGATAAGCTGTGAAGGAAAGTAGTAATCATAACGTCATTTATCATTCCCTTTTATCATTTGTCATAATGATTCGAGGTTTTGGAGTCACCCGATTTAGGTGACCTTTCATCTCAAATATTTTATATATGACTAAATGTTTTGTTGTTGTTGTTGCTGTAAAGGTAATTATTGTTTAAGTCATCATTGTAGAGCTGCAGTATTCTTGTATCTGGGTATGTGTTACAATAGCTACCACCAGTGTTGGGAAGATGACTTAGTTACAATTACAAGTTACCCTGTTAAAAATGTAACAGTAGTGTAATTATTGCAACTGCTGTCTCAAAGTAATATAACTAATTATATTTGTTACATTTTGATTACTTTTCTTAATGTTGAATTAATGCATCACCAGAACCCTTGGATGGTTCCTTTAAAAATGTCGATTTGAACGATAGATCATGATTTTGGAATTAACCACGTATTTGTTCTATTAACAATTAATAAACTGATAACAACACATGATGAAATGTGAATACATAATTTAGAAAATATGTTTGTTACAATATATGTAGTGTACAGCATGTGGAAAACCACCAGACCATGTTGACCTAATGACAAATTTGAACAATTTAGACAAAAGCGCTTTATATGAGTCTGGTAAAAATGGTCACTTTCAACACACCAAGAATTTTTTAAATCATGATGGGTTCCGGAGAAAATGAGTTTTTCGTGTCGGAAAAAAATGGCTTTTTGGGGGAATGCTTTTGTGTGATATCACCTATAGTAAATCTGGTCAAAAAACACCTTCACATTAGAGTAAAACAGTATAACTTTATTATTCCTCAACATACAGTATCTCCTTGACCCTTTCTTTTCATCTGTCATTCTGGGACCCATTCGCTGATTGGGTGACAAGTTTCAGGTACAAAATATCCATCAATAAGCTCGTAGATCGGGCCGAAATTCCAAGGAGTTCTCCATTTCGACGCCTCAGAATAACCATGACGTTTCAAAGGGCGAAACTTGCACTAAAAACGTGACTTAAGTAGTGCAAATGGGACTATTCGTGAGAAGAGCGGTGTGGACAGTATAGGTCGTCAGTTGTTTTTGTCATGAATTAATTTGTTACGGAAGATTTTAGAAGACAGTATAGGTCATCCACTGAAATCAGTTGTTTTTTTTCGTAAATGTATTTGTTATGGAGGACTTTAGAGGGTGGCACGGGGACCGAGTGGTTAGCACATCCCAGGATCAAATCCAGCCTCGCCTGTGTGGAGTTTGCATGTTCTCCTGCGTGGGTTTTCTCCGGGTAGTCCGGTTTCCTCCCACATCCCAAAAACATGCATGGTAGGTTAATTGACAACTCTAAATTGTCCGTAGGTGTGAATTTGAGTGCAAATGGTTGTCTGTTTCTGTGTGCCCTGCAACTGACTGGCGACCAGTTCATGGTGTACCACGCCTTTCACCTGAAGATAGCTGGGATAGCCTCCAGTGCGCCCGCGACCCCAGTGAGGATAAGCGGTATGGAAAATGAATAGATGGATGGATGGATTTTAGAGGACAGTATAGGTCATCTCCTTTTAATCAGTTGTTTTTTTTCGTAAATTTATTTGGTATAGAGAATTTTAGAATTGTTTGAAGTGCTCATTACATGTTTTTTAGAACATTCCACAAAGATGGCAGTCACTTGTCATGTTGCTAAATTGAGTTTAAATGCGTCATCTCCTCAGAAACGATGGAGATGCTGTGTTTCCGCTTGCCCGGCCACGGGGACATGACCCTCAAACACATGAATTCTCTGAGGTCTCACCAGCACTTTTGTGACGTCACCATTTTGATCAGCAACAACCAAACATTCAGCGGACACAAGGTAGTGCTGGCTGCTTGCTCACCCTTCTTGAGAGACCAGTTCCTCCTCAGCCCCTCCTCTAAGCTTCAGGTAGGTGAAGATTGGCAAGAATGAAAGTGCCTTTGTGTCCATTGTCCTGTGATGAACAATACTCTCCCTTTCCCACAAATGTCTAGGTGTCAATGCTGCACAGCTCCTCAGTCATGTGTGATCTGCTGCAGTCCTGCTACACCGGTGTTCTACAATTCAAACCCGAGGAGATAGTCAACTACTTGACTGCCGCAAGTTACCTACAGATGGAGAATATTGTAGAGCGCTGCAGGGATGCTCTGAAGAAGTACATGCAGCTGAAAAACCCCAATCCACTGAATGTTAGTCACCCAAAGGTGTTTCTCTTAAAAAACACAGGATACACTGCCTTTGTTTTATTTCATCACAAGCTAAACCAGTTACAGTGGGTTGCCCTAAAAGTCCCACAATTTCAAAACAAGATTTTCAGGAAAAACAAAGTGCTAAATGTTGCACAAAAACTCAAGTATAGCAGTAGGATTGTGGCAAAAGTGATACTCTGTGTCTGTCAAGGGCAAGTACTTTATTTTCCTTTTTTAGTTTGATTAAGGGCAGCATGGTGAAGTAGTAGTTAGCACGTCACCCTTACACTCAGTCTACATGCGCTTGCGTGAGCTTTCTCCAGGTGCTCTTGCCTCTTCCCACATTCCAAAAATATGCTTGTTAGCCTAATTGAAGACTCTAAATTACCCTTAGTTTTGAACAGGAGTGTGAATGTTCATCTGTCTAATAACCAACCCCCCTTTGAGAATAAATGCTATAGAAAATGGATAAGTAGTTTTACTATACTGTACAGCATTACTACACGTCGGACAGTTAAGAATGTTAGTGTTACTGTTGTAACAGTTACCTAATAGCCAGTTAATCAAACTATACGTGAAACAATTGTACTCTCATTTTTATAGTTTCACACAGGGATTTTTTTGTGTGTGACCGTCATGCTTTATGAGATTATTTCTTCATATGCAGGCAAGTGCCATATTGATTCTGAAAGATGTCCAACAGAAGATGAACAACCTAGCTGATTAGCGATCTCATCTATTGTAAAGCAAGAAGCCCTATTGATTTTTTTAAAATCGGTCAAAGGTGAAAGCCTTCTGAAATAAATAGAATCAATATATCAGAGGGGGGGAAAAACTGAATTAGAGTCACGGTGCAGGTCTTGCATATGGAACTCGTACACATGGGATTTTTGCGACACTTGTGGCCAATGATGATTATGTATTTGAAAGTTTGTGGGAACTCTTTCCTTTTTTTTATGCCAGTTTGTAATTGGTGTTGGCCTCACACTTTTGCTTTCCCACATTGCAGATAACTACAGAAGAGAGACTCCCTCAGCCCGTGATTGTCAGTGGCAGCATTCATTCCATCGCATCACCCCCCGGCAGCCGACCTCCCGTGCACAGTCCTGAAGTGCACTTGGTGGAAGAGAACAGTACACAGGACAGCAGCCCGGACAATGATTGTACTCCATTGGTGGAAAAAACTTGTGTGAAGGTGTGTGCCCATTTTCTCTTACTGCCTATCCAAGTGTCTAAGTTGGCTTTGTGGTGTGTGTAAGTTCCCACTGGATGTTTCACCAAGCAGTACAGTTCACAACTTTCCACGGTTTGGAATGCTAAACGCTGATCTGACTTCCACTTCTACCATGTGGTGTGTAGTGTTTTGGGTGATTGCCACATCATCTACACAAGTAGCATGGCATCATAGCAGCATGACAGTTTTACCAAGTGTAACAAATAAGAGAAAGGATCTTCAGCATATTGTGCTCTTCCTTCTTTGTATGTGAAATATTACAAGAATCGAAACATTGACCACTCAACAGTCCATTTCGCTCCATCTTTTTGGTACCATATCATGTGTACTGTATTTTGAATGAGGAATTTCAGACAGAATTCCCCATTTTGAACCCAAATTTGAGCTGAGCTTGTCTTGAGAAGAAATTAATCAAGCATAACAATGATAAAAAATAAATAATGATAATTTATTCATAGGCACCTTTCAAGCCACTCAATGTCACCATACAAACATAGTAAAAAGAAATAAAGTAAAAATAGCAAAACATATAACATCAATTAAAATGGCCAATGATATCGGAAATGCGGCATGGTGGCCGACTGGTTAGCACATCTGCCTTACAGTTTTGAGGACACAGGATAAAATCCGGGCAAGCAGGTGTGGACTTTGTATGTTCTCCCCGTGCCTGGGTGGGTTTTTGAAAGGGTTTGTCTCCCATGATGGACAGACATGCAGAATTCTCCATCATCCATCCATTTTCTGAGCCGCTTATCCTCACAAGGGTCGCGGGAGTGCTGGAGCCAATCCCAGCTATCATCGAGCAGGAGGCGGGGTACACCCTGAACTTGTTGCCAGCCAATCGCAGGACACATATAAACAAACAACCATTCGCACTCACATTCACACCTACGGGGAATTTAGAGTCTTCAATGAACCTACCGTGCATGTTTTTGGGATATAGCAGGAAACTGGAGTACCGGGAGAAAACCCACGCAGGCACGGGGAGAACAAGCAAACTCCACACAGGCGGGGTCGGGGATTGAACCCCGGACCTCAGAACTGTGAGGCAGACGCTCTAACCAGTCGGGGCAGAATTCTCAAAATGTTTATTTAAATTTAGGAATTGCTGCTTCAATCAGAGAGAGAAATGCATGGAAAGTTATTTTCATTGCATGAGTAGTAAAAGTCAAGTAGTTGAAGCAGTGAGACCGACTGAGTGGGGTAACACAAGTGTGTCAGACTGCATGTCAAAACAGGACATACATGCACATTTTCTTTTCAGAGTCCATTGCAATTTATTTCACACGTTGTAATTAATACAAACCTCAATGTTTTTTGAAAAAAATAAAAGCGACCTGCGATAAACGGCAGGTTTTATTCAAGTGTAACTGTTTTCAAACACCTGTGTAACAGGTTTCTTTTTTTTTTTTTATATACTCAACATTGCTATTAATGCAATATTTTCATTTATTTCTCCCACGCCCCACGCACCCACTGCAATTGCTCTGCACCCACCCCCCACTTTGGGAACGACTGGACTAGAGAATTGTTCTGATCCTTACCTCAGGAAAGTCAGTAGTCATATAATCAAATTGCTGAATGTGAATCAATGAATAAGGAGTTGAAAAAATGAAATTGGCAAAGGTCATCATTGCTTTAAAAATTTCAATATTGATGTGTTGAAAGCTATGTTCACATCTGTAATTTTTGGCACAGGATAATGCATCGGACCAGGGAGGAGACACCCACCGTGACGTGTTCCAAGTTTACATCTCCGACGAAGAGCAGAACAGTATCAAGGAGGAAGAGGGCGGAGCTCCCACTGAGGAGCCTATGGATGCCTGTTCCCCTGCAACAGAGGGGATTGTGGGAGGAAATAGCTGCGACTATGACTTGAATCCAACAGCTGAAGGTCCTGGCACGGACGGCTTCCCAAGGGAAGGACTGCGCGCTTTCAGACACAGGTTATCTGAACCTGGTCGAGGTCGAGGGAGAGCAATGGGGAGGGGTTTAAAGAGGAGACGCTGGGTGTCATCTCAGGAGAAAAAATCTCCTCGATCAGCCTCCCAAGATTTGTGGTATCTCGCAGGGACAGCGAGCGGCTTTGGGATGGACTTCAGCGAAGGGCTCAAGACAGGAAGTTTTTTCTCAGTCGACCTCCCTAGATTGGACATAAGTTTAGATGACGCTCAGGGGGACAAGTCCTTGCCACTGGCCGCCAATAGTTTGACACATTTTGCAGTGGATGACTCGGGCAATGCCGGTGAGGGGGGTTGTGGGTTGAATGCCGCTACGAGCGAGGGAGGCGACGAATCTGTTGCCGTGGTGGGTTCCACTTCCAGCGTAACCGGCCCTGTCATTTGCGAGCACTGCGGCGTGACGTGCCCCTCGACTCACGCCCTCGCGATGCACTACTGCTCCGCTCACCAGGTGTACGCTTGCCCGTTCTGTGACAAGCAGTTCCATCACTCGTACAACCTGAACCGACACATGGCCTTGCACCGAGGCAACGGCAAACCCCACCAGTGCCCCCTGTGCTCCAAGGGGTTTACCCAGAGGTCCACGCTCATCGATCACATGAACCTCCACAGCGGCGAGCGCCCCCACCGCTGCGCGTACTGTCATGCCCGCTTCGCCCACAAGCCTGCCTTACGGCGCCACCTGAAGGAGCAGCACGGCAAAACGACAGTGCAGAATTCCATCCACGAGCAGGAGGAGCGCGAGAGATCGCTCGGGAGAATACGAGAAGAAGCACAAGAATGTCCAGTTACTGAGCAAGCGTCTTAAAAACCAAAGAATTTAAGGCTAAACTAGTTTCATCATGGAAACGTAGTTTAGCAGTGAGGCCTTTTAAATCTCTGTGTAATGTTGGTCTTATTGAACTTTATTTAACTTTAATTTTATTATTTTGTATGTGTAGTGTCAAGATATGTTTGGTGGGAAAAATCTAAATTTTTTAAAACATTTTTGCTGTTAAAAATATGCTGGTTTTAATGAGTGTAAATATTTTATTCCATGTAAATGACATTCAGAGGAATCTTTGGGGGCATGCAAACCTAAAAGTCTTCACACATTGTTGTTAAATATAAGGTTTGTTAAACCTATGATTCCTTTAAAGCATCAATGACATGGACCTCTGGTAATTACTGTTGTTCAAAGAAATAAATGTTTTAAGTCTGTTTTCTTGTTAATTTACATCACACGTACGTTTTTAGAAGGTTTAAGCGAAAATGTCAGTTGCAAGATTAAAACACGAATAGTGCACATGCAATTCGCAGCTAGCAGTAACACTGTAAGTACGGAGTTATTCATTAATAACTTTATGCTGTGGTAGAGCACAGTTACTCCCAAAATTTATCACATCCTCTCCAAATTTTGGCTAAAAGTAAAATTATTTGGTGAATAGTTATCTTTTAGTCGGAAATGACACAGGGAAGTCTCAAAAGACTTCATCATGTGTAAAGAGATTTATTTTATTATCACTACTTCAAAAACATTTTGCCCAAACAGTCCATGTCCAAAAGTTCAAATACTGTTTTTCCAAATCAAGTTTCGTAAATGTATAGTTGTTTATGGATGATCATATAATTTAACAGGATCCTCTCCAAAATAATTTATCTTTTCAAAATGTTAAAAAAAAAAATAAATAAATACTGAAATGGCTTCTATTTTAAATCGCAACGTTTTTTGTCACTTGCTTGTGTCATTTCCAGCCAAATTTAATTTACACTGTTGTATATTTTTGCTGCACACCACACTAAGAAACAGTCCAATGGCAAATTGAAAATACTACATGCTAGAATCCCTGTCAGTCATAGATCCTTAGAATCGTCACCCCTTCTCTCCATGTACAGTGCCCTGTATTGATTTGATTTCCAAGCAAGTAATTTAACAGTTCCGCATAATGACTATTACTACTCAACTACATTGCCTAATCCAGTTTTAGTTTTATTGCAGCTGACTTGTTTTTCGCCTCAGTTACACCCCATTTAATTCTATTCATTCTGACAGTAAATTATCTTCAATTAGAATAAGCTAAAATGTTTGCAGAAACATGCAAAAACAAACTGCTCACTATAATGTATATGTTGCTGTAAAAACTGTTATAAGCATTCATGGGTGCATTCGCTGAACCATACAGTGCTGAACAAATTTATTAGAGCACCAGCAAGATGAGGCGCTGTAATGCAAACCCTTACATTTTCATTGTGCTCTGGTCATTTTACAATTTTGAACAGGAACAAGGAATTTCACACAAAATTCACCTTTTTTACCTCACTTTTGCAAAGTTAGAATTAAATCAAGCATGAAATTAAACCACCCATAATCACAAATTCTTGCTTAAGTTGTGAAAAACTACAATCAATAGTGTGATGAAAAGTAATGTACTCAGTCAGCCATTGATGGCTCACAGATCATAAAGAAAAAAAAAGTTGAAACCAAAGATATAAATCTAAGAAATAACAATAATAATGGCTACTGTTTCACTCCAGGAAATCTTCACTATACACAACCTGGTTCCTCTTGTCCCTGTAAGAGCCTTTGGTGCTGTTGTGCACAGCTGTAAATGAGATCCAGGTTATGATGTAGACGCATAGTGGTTGAAAATAAGAAGTTGACCGAGCGAGTGTTTACCCAGAGAAGCCCACACAGATTTGCCGGTGGCAGCATCCAACATGGGTTGCTTCCTGGCGATGCTGACTTTTATGTGAACGTCTCCCACTGTGCTCCCATTCAGCTGGAGGTATGTAACAGATTAGACAGAATAAGGCAAAACAATAGATGCTTGTATTGCTTTACAGAATATTTTGTGTATTCGGGAGGATGTCATCATCTACCAACCTCTGCTACTGCCTGGTCTGCAGACTCCATCTTCTCAAATGTAATGAATGCACAACTACAAATCAAAATAGAAACAGTAAATAAGAGGCACTCATAGAAATTTTACATGTAAAGAAGGCATTAGATGATGAAGTATGCATGTATTGTTCCCTACTTGCGTGGGTTATCCATGGAGAGGTCAATAATGTTGCCATGTTGAGAGAAAGCCGAGCGCATGCCGTCCTCAGACAGCCCCGAGCCATAAACATACACCGTATTCCCTTTTCTCACTCTGCGCTCGGGATATGAATCAGACCCTGAAAAAAAAAAAAAAAAAGAAACTGACAGATTTGCAAATCTAGCGATGAAGCAGGAGTCATTTTGCTCCTTTTCAACAGGACAGAGCAATCAACAGAGATTGGTTACTCACGTCTGAATGTCCCATCGCGCTCTCTGTCTGTCTCACGGTCCCGTTCCATCTCACTGCTCCGGTCTCTGCTCCGGTCTCTCTCCCTGTCCTTTTCTTTATCCCGCTCCCTCACCCTGTCACGCTCTTGATCCCTGTCCCGGTCTCTGTCTCTCTCCCGTTCTCGATCTCTATCGCGCTCACGCTCCCGGTCCCGTTCTCGCTCTCTGTCACGATCACGATCCCTGTCACGGTCCCTCTCCCGATCTCGCTCTCTGTCCCGCTCTCGGTCCCGGTCTCGGTCCCGGTCTCGGTCCCGGTCTCTGTCCATCTCTCGACTGGAGGACATTCCGCCCCCGTCGTCCTCATCGCGGTATCTGTCACTTGAGCTTACGAAGCTGCGGGAAAACACGGGAAATATTTTACACCAACAAATAATGACAGAACAGTGTTTCCCTTTTTCTCGAAGAAGAGGGAATATTACCTACCTCTCATATAGCGACTTCCTGTGGGATCTCCTTCCAGACTAGAAGTAACACAAAAAATGTAAGCACGACAGTAAATGAACATAATCTACACCAAAAAGAGTCAGTCAAAAATGTCTGTTTTCAAAAAGGGTTATCCACTTAAGCTCACAAGTATAACATAGCTTGAATCAATACAACCTAAAAAAAAATATAATAAAAAAAAAAAAAAAAAAATGCAAGGACACCTGCCACACATACACAAATATTTTGCCTCTGATTCGACACTCATTTGTATGTGTATGTAACAGGTGCAGCATGTGCAGCATCGACTTATAAATATCTTCTTCAAGACAAACTGAAGCAAGTTGAGAGGAAAAACTCCAGCAGCCTAGTGAGGATAAGCGGCTCAGAAAATGGATGGATGGTTGGATGGATATTTCCATTGCAATAATGTATTACTTAATACATTTCTCATTACCTCAGGTTGCTCTTCATCTGTAGAAACGTTCCTTTGAAAAGGCAAGAAAGCTGGAACTGGGCCTTTTTCAGGGTCCTATAATGTGAAGAAAACAAAGATCATTAACACAGCAAATCAAAGAGACACAAAAATGCAAACAGGAGGACAATATTTCACCTTGAGTTTAATCTCCAGCATACGCGAACGTTTAAAACCCGAGTTCTTGTTCTCCGATTTGATGGCGCTGATCGCCCCTGACTTGATCAACATCTTGGCTTGTTCAGTTGCAGTCGCCGTGTCAACAACAGGTTGGTCTGACAGTGCTGTGATCGAGTCATGTGTAAATAACAACAAAGAGAAGAAGTTTGAGACTCATTTTGTACTTACTAGAGGTGGCACAGTGTCACTTAATAAAATGCACTTACTGCGTTTTAATCCACTTGGGTTGGTCTGGTTGGTTGTGTTCTGCTTCTTAAGCGCAAGCAGTGCCTTTTTCTGAAGCACAGTGAAAAATTTATAAAGTGGCTTTTCACAGTCGAAGTAGAAGGCAAATAGCTTAGAAATATTAAACATAACATCACGTTAACTATACAAGCCAAAGAGAAGGGATTACAAAAAAATCCATCTACCTTTTTCTTGAGCTTTGCATACTTCTTCTGCAAAGCCTCTTCTTCCTCCGTTAGCGAAGCTGGAAAGACCACCATGATGGAAGGGGCTTCACTACACAGAAGAAACGTAAAGTTCTTATTATCATTATTATCAAATGAGCGGTAATCGACAACAATGCAACAACCAAGGCGACATTAGCTCAATATTATGAACTGGACAAAAGTACAAACGTACTACACAAAAGTATGAATGTGTTTAGCTAAACATATTTCGGAAGTCAATAATTCAACTGATTTATTATCCTTTTGCGTTCTTTTCATTAAGTATATAAGATTCTTCAGCAACCATCTAAAGCGTCCACTTACTAAAATGAAAGCGAACGCTCAACAAAAACACAGTCGCGTATATATGACGTTGAATTGGCGACGGTCTTTAAGAAAAAAAAGAGAAAAAGCAAAGTTCACTAAATCGTACCTGTTTTGTGTATGAAAGTTTCATATTATTTTCTATAACACATAATAAACGTTTCATTAAGCTTTTAGTCGTTTTGACACTAAAGTCGTATTTTTAAGATTTTCGTATCCGCAGTGGTTTTCAAGCCACTTCCGTTTGTCAAGCAAGCTACTTCCGAGGCAACTTAATGCGACAACTCAGCACCATTGACAGAGAAAATGGACAGAATAAGTAAGTTTAACAGGTTTTGCCAATTGTCCCAACAGTTCTTTAAAATCGTCAAATGTTAGAAATGATCGTGCTTTAACATAAACTACAGTACCTCACTTCTGTTGCTGGAGTATCAGGTTGCTATTTTGTGTAATCAGCTGCTTTCTTTAGCGGCAGCATTGCTTTTGGCTTTAACACTGCTAAATAATAAATGAATGTTAGCAATTGTTGAGTATCTTAATTTGTTGTACCAGAAAAAGTATTTCCCCGTTTTTATGTCGTAAGAGCGCATCTTCCAGCTTGTATGCGTACCTGCGTGTGTTTGTTTACGCCTGCCTCTCTGTAGACGTGGCCCCTTCGGGCCCTATGGACCTTCCTCTGTCCCTGCTGGAGATGGGATGCTCTGGCAGGTTTGAACTCATCACACATCCTTCCCCAGGCTTGCCATTCCCTCCACAGAGTACGGTCAGTATTGCTGGTGCCTCTTAGGGTCATTGCCAACTCAACATGTTTCTTCAGTTATTCACTATTTTGTCATATGTTTCCCTCATCAGCTCCCTAATGGGCTTCCTCCAACCAGCCTGAGCCTGGAGGCTGAAGTAAAGAAACAGTTTTTACAGGATCCTGCCTGGCTTCCTTTACACGACACAGACTTTGCCTTTCAAAAATTTCTCAAGTGTGTATTCCTCTGTACAGCTGTATGCCATTAGGAGGAGGTGTAGATATTTGTTATTTGATATTACCACTGATATCAATACACTCCGCATGCTTTCTTGGGTTTTTCTCTGGCTGCTCTGGCTTCCTCACACATTTCAAAAACATGCATGTAAGGTTAAGGGAAAACTCTAAAATGGTTGTTTGTCTATATGTGCCCTGTGATTGGCGAACCACCAAGAGAGGTTGTACTCCACCTCTCGCCCAAAGTAAGCCATGTTAGGCTCCAGCTCACCCGCAGGCTTAATGAAGACAAGCGCTATAGAAAATGGATGGCTACAACACAGGCAGCACTGCGTACTGGTGGTTAGCACTTCTGCTTCACAGTTCTGAGGTTCAGGGTTCAAATATGAGCTCTGGCCTTCCTGTGTGGAGATGGCAGGTTCTCCTTGTCCTTGTGTGGGTTTGCTGGATTTGATCTGCTATTGGCTGGCAACCAGTTCAGGGAATAAGTAGCCCATCTTGCGGCCTAGGTCAGCCGGGATGCGACCCGAATGACGACAAGTGGTATAGAAAAAGAATGGACGATATTTCGATATCAATCCGCACTGGCTACTATTGCCAGCTCACAATGTCAGTCAGTCGGCTTTTTTAATAAATTTGCCTAGTAACTTGGTCATTTCTCTCAGTCAATCAACAAAAAGAGAATATTACAAAAGTTATATTACTGAGGAAAAAAAGCTTATAATAATCAGAATAATGTACTACAATAACATATAAAAGGTGATTTAATGCATTTGATTATTAAAGTACGATAAAAGTAGAAATAAACTAATAATTTATGCAACGCATCCTATTTTGTGATTGTTCAGAGTATTGACTAAATATATAGGTAGTCAATATTTAAAGCTCAGCTCTGTTCTTGTCTCTTCCAGAGTGACACAGAGAAATGTGAATGTCGACTCCCTGCTCAACTGCAATGCATCTCCACTCCATTCTGGTCTCTCTGTCATCAGAGATCCAACCACAGGGATGCTGCTAGATTTTACAGAGGTATTCTCATTCTTTGTCGTGTATTACTTTCAGGTTAATACTGGGAAGGAAATGATGTGGTTGTTACTCATGCGGGCTATGGTATTGTTCAAGTCCATATGAGCCTATTATAGTTATTTATGTTAAGGTTTCATTGGAAAACACTGGCCTTTCGACAAAGAACTCTCTGTCATTACAACGCAAACCCGGACCTCCTTCCGAGAGCCTTAGAGGAAGCAACACAAACTACCCCTTCCTGCCTGGTGAAATAGATGGATTCAATTATTTTTCTAAACAAGGACAAAACCCATATCTGCCAGTATATTTACCATTATTGTTGTTTCCCTCTGCT
This sequence comes from Phyllopteryx taeniolatus, assembly GCF_024500385.1. Lineage (NCBI taxonomy): Eukaryota > Metazoa > Chordata > Actinopteri > Syngnathiformes > Syngnathidae > Phyllopteryx > Phyllopteryx taeniolatus. The sequence goes on from NC_084522.1 coordinate 12,906,185, forward strand.
TCTCCACAGGAGGTATGGAAGAACTTACTCTGGACCAAATCAAAAATAAGTCAGAGCTACAACAGGAAATAGATTTTGAGAATGGTGAGCTTTAATGTTGTTTTCCACCAATGTGACAAGACAGTGTGGACCTGTGGAATTCAAACAATTCAGCGGTTGTCAACTCATAATGTGGCCCCTAATTCACAAGAAAACATGGTCCTGAAACAGATTAATTGTCTCTTCATCATGTTTTACTGGAAAAGTGAAATCCGAACAAATCAAACTGTACTGTAATGCCAAGATAGCTATTCTTTAGCTTTCTGAGTTTCTCACCGACAGATTTGCTCGGAGTTCCTCCTGGTTTTAAAGCTGGAATGGACTTCACTGACAAAGGTTTGTCAACATGTCTTGTCTTGTGTATGTTGGTCAAGATACATATTTGATCAATTTAATTGTGCTAGGGGCGGCACAGTGGTCTATTTGTGAGCACATCTGCCTTACAGTTCTGAGTTCTTCAAATCCGGCCTTGCCTGTGTGGAGTTTGAATGTTCTCCCCGTGCCTGCGTGGGTTTTCTCCGGGTACTCCGGTGTCCTCCCACATTCCAAAAACATGCATGATAGGTTAATTGAGGACTCTAAATGCCCCGTAGGTTTGAATGTGAGTGCGAACGGTTGTTTGTTTATATGTGCCCTGCGATTGGCCAGTGACCAGCACGCCCGCCACCCTAGTGAGTGTAAGCGGTACAGAAAATGGATGGATGGATAAATGTGTTAGTGCTGAGACGGAAGGATAAACACAAATGCCATTCTGCTATAGAAAATGTTTTAACAGTTAGTAGCATAGCCATTACCAGTCATAACCAATAGCAATTTCTTAACAGATGCACACTCAAGTAAGAAAATGTGAACTTCTTTCAGGACACATTTGCTATTTTTCTAAGTCGAAACGCTTTATAAATGTTGGACTAATGGTTGAAATGATTAAAAAAATATGACACTCCCAGAAGATTATACATGAACTAATTCATGAGTCATATTTCGCTGCTGCGAGGTTTCTCACAGTCCGAGACAGCATATTTGCGTTATGTTGCTCGGACATGCAATGACGTACAATGCTGTGAAAAAGTATTGGCCCCCTTCTCAAATTCTTATATTTTTGAATAGGTTCCCTACTTTATTGTTTAAGATCATCAAACAAATGTAAATAACAGACAAATATAACCCAAGTGAACTTAAAATGCTGTTTTTAAAAGATGATTTCATTTATTAAGGGGGAAAGAAATGTAAATGTGAAAAGGCAATTACCCCCTTGTTAAATCATGAATTAATTGTGGCTAATTACAATTTTAAATTTAAATAAAATTTCACTGATCACACCCAGGCCTGATTACCTCCAGACCTGTTCAATCAAGAAATCGCTTAAACAGAATCTGAACCGACAAAATGAAGTCGGACAAAAGGTCTGAGAAAGCTGCAACAATATGACACGATCCAAAGAAATTCCAGAACAGTCGAGAAATAAAATAATTCACATCTACACAGCATTTCAGAAAAAGAACATCATACCAACAGTCAAACATGGTGGTGGTAGTGTGAAGGTCTTGGGCTGCTTTGCTCTTTCAGGACCTGGACAACTTGCTGCGATCGATGCAACCATGAATTCTGCTCTTTAACAGAAAATCTTGAAGGAGAATCGTCAGCCATCAGTTTGTGACCTCAAGCTGAAGCGCACTTGGGTTCTACATCAAGATAACGATCCAAAACACACCAGCAAGTCAACTTCTGCATGGTTTCAAAAAACAAAGTGAAGGTTTTGGAGGGGCCTAGTTAAAGTCCAGACTTGAATCCAATTGAAATACAGCGGTATGACCTTAAAAAGGCCGTACGTGCTCGAAGACCCTCAATTTTTGTTGAATTCAAACAATTCACCAAGGCAGAGTGAGCCAAAATATCTCCACAGAGATGTGAAAGACTCATTGCCAGTTATAGAAAATGCTTGATTTCAGTTGTTGTTGCTGAGGATGGCCCAACCAGTTAATAGGTTTAGGGGGCAATAATTCTTTCACACAGGGCCATGTAGGTTTAGATTTGTTTTCTCCCTTAATAATAAAAACCTTCATTTAAAATTTGCATTTTAAGTTTACTTGGGTTTTAGTTGTCTGATATTTACATTTGTTTGATGATCTTAAAGTGGGGAAACTAAGCAAAAATATAACAATTTGAGAAGGTGGTCAATACCTTTTCATGGCACTTGTATAGCCTTGCCGGTCTATTTTATCTGTATTTTGCAATCTGCAAACACTTCATTTCTAATACCGTTTCCTTTTTTTCTTCAAGACGCCAAAGTAGCGAAACCAGAGGTCAACCTCATGTCGCTGCTGTCCACTTTGGATGATGTCACCGACTTGGCGGGCGACACAGAAGCAAAAAACGAACGCCAAGGACAAGAAGAGGCCGCCAAACTCCAAAGGACAAACAGCCTTGAAGAGCTGGGCATCATAGTAATGCATTTACTTCATTCTATCCGGTCTGTATTAATTTAGAAAATTTGAGTTAAATGATATCCTAAAATTGGCTTTGAATTCAAAGTATTTTAAGAGGAGGCAGGATATCTTATAACGTATAATGAACTACAGTATTATTAACCGTAGCTCACTTGTTGATGGTATAGTTCATTGTTGTGCATTTAACAAGATGTTTGTCGCAACTGTAATACGTTTGGCATTTAAAAAAAAAAAAAAAAAAACGTTATTTATTACCCCTCAAACACAATGTATAAAATGCTGCTGTTTTGCATACCCTTGACCCTATCTTCTTGGGATTAGGATACAGGGTCATCCTCTCGCTTCAGCAAGGGAAAAGATAGCAACTCAAAGCAAAGTAAAAAGACAGAAGAAACAAAGAAATGGGCAATTCCTATTGACATAAGTTCACCCTGTGATGATTTCTACAAACGCATTCCTCATCCAGCTTTTAAGGTACTGTTATGCAAAATGATTGCTTCATGTTATTCTTTTATTGGCATGTTTTTACCAATTTAGGTGTTTTCCTCCCTTATCTGCTCTTCTAGTGGCCATTTGAGCCAGATCTGTTCCAGAAACAAGCCATATTACGACTAGAGGCCCATGACTCTGTGTTTGTAGCAGCACACACGTCAGCTGGGAAAACGGTAGTGGCTGAATACGCCATCGCCCTCTCACAGAAGCACATGACGAGGTGTGTATTTGCATGTACGATAAAATTCACATCATAGTCTCATCTTTTTCTGAGCATCACCTTTCTTATTTGAAAAAGCTGATGTTTGTTTAACATGAAGGGAAATCCAATTTGAAGTTTACAATATTGTAGTCTATCGCATGCATGTTCTTGTCATTAACACGAGGGGACACCAAGTTGAAAAATTAAACTAAATGCCTTTATGTACAACTGGCTTTGTGTTACTTACCAAGCATCCTCAGTTGATATTTTCTAGAATACTTGATTATATATCAGCGCCACAACCACAGATTTTAGATGCAACTTCTAACTCAAAAATGTGTTCACTAGGCCAATAAACAACATATACAGTAATATGTTTCTAGAGCCGTACTTGATATGAGGCACTGTAAATGTTAAGAAAAATATCAGTAGTTCACTTGGTGTTTATTTACAAAGTAGATTTGCAGGTTTGAAATAGGTGGTGCCAATCAAGTATATTAACTAGGGATGGGTATAACAATTGATTGCTAATTGCATCTTGAAGCAATGCAACCAACAGAGGTTCAATCTCAACCACTTTGTGGCCTAAAAGGGATAACTGTGGGAAGTGGCGCTTAATCCATGCTGTGACAACTTATGCCTACTGAATAAAACACTGGCGTTAAAACAGGACTTCAAAACATTCTGGAAGAAATTTCCCATTAATAAAAAAAATAATACATTTTTGATCAGTTAATCAAACAAATTTAGTGTAATGATTCCAGTATCTCCCTAGCCTTTGGCCAATGTGAACCTGGATAGGCTCCAATTCACTGGCAATCCTAAAAAAGAATAAATGGGTGTTTATTAACTCATTCACTGCCAGCCTTCCCAGTTAACACGGATATTTGACTTCTAAAGCCGTCAATGGCAGTGAATGTGTTAAAGGTCCCATATTTTACCAAACCAACTTTTTCCTAGTTTTTGTGATGTTATATTGGGTTTATGGTGCCTTTGTAAACATGTGAAATATGAATTAAAATCGTCCACGCATTCCTGAGTTTCAGACGTTTTTCTGCCAAGAGGCCTGCAATCAGGTCATTAGAATTTCTTGAGCTTCTCTACGTCACTAGCGAAGCTCTCCGCCTACCTCTCCACTCATGAGCCAGCGCTGTCAACATAACAAACACGTGCGCTCTGACAAGAGGATCTTCTACACGGAGGCAACCAATCAGAGGAAAGTGGGTGAACTTAGCCAAATATGAACAAAGCGGATACAAAATTGGGTCAAACAGAAGTAGCTGTCAGAGGGGCCTTTTTGGGACACAACCAAGGTGTTGAAATTTACACTTTTATACTAAGTCCATGTTAGAGAGTCACTTTCTGGCGGTTTAAAAAAAAAAAATATGGGACGTTTAATGTTTAAATTGTGTCTTGTGATAGGATCATCTACACTTCCCCAATCAAGGCCTTGTCCAATCAGAAGTTCAGAGACTTCAAGACCACTTTTGGGGACGTTGGTCTTCTCACAGGTGATGTCCAGCTCAGTCCCGAGTCTTCATGTCTTATCATGACCACTGAGATCCTCAGGTATGCTTACATGTTTGTGGTTATTTTTCCCCAGACTGAGAGGTTTTCCCTCAACGTATTGTCTGTCTTTCTCGTCACTTTCAGGTCAATGCTTTACAATGGTTCAGAGGTAATCAGAGACTTGGAGTGGGTCATATTTGATGAGGTGCACTACATTAATGACGCAGAGGTCAGCAGATTTGCACAACCACTCCTCCAAATCCCCATTAATAAGTGTTTGAGATTCAATAGAATCCGTTTTTCCCATTTTTCTTGAAATCCTCAGAGAGGGGTGGTGTGGGAGGAGGTTCTCATCATGTTGCCTGATCACGTAAGCATCATTCTCCTGAGTGCCACAGTGCCAAATGCTCTGGAGTTCAGCGAGTGGATCGGGTAGGTGCTTCACATTCACAGCAGCCACATCAGAGAGCCCCTCATGGTGGTGCTACATAATTGACTTTGACTGGTTTACCCAAAATGCTGAAAGCGCTTTGAGCTGGATGATTGGTCCATTCCTACTCTCCAACCTTCCAGACGCATTAAGAAGAAGCACATTTATGTGATCAGCACCTTGAAGAGGCCTGTGCCTTTGGAGCATTATTTGTACACTGGAAACAGTACAAAGACCCAGAAAGAGATGTTCTTGCTGTTGGATGCTGCAGGAAACTTCCTTACCAAAGGGTACCAACCCTTTGTCTTAAATCAGTAGACTTCTTGTATAGAAGTACAAGATTGGGACCTTGATAGGAGGGAAAGTTGTTTCAAGTAAAGCATGTTGTGTGTTTTCAGCTACTACGCAGCTGCAGATGCCAAGAAGGAGCGTACCAGCAAATATGCCCAATCTTTTGGCACGAAAAATACATCACAGTACACCACAGCTAGTCAAGTAAATATTTCCTTCTCCCTGTAACAAGTGGAAAGCTGGGCTTATCATGCTCTTATCGTTCTTGTTTCCTTTATATTTACATGCTTGTTTCCATTTTAGGACAGAGCGGTGTGGCTCACCCTCCTGCACTTCCTGTCCCACCGGCAGCAGACTCCTGTGGTTGCGTTCACCTTCTCCCGCACGCGCTGTGACGAGAACGCCCGTTCGCTGGAGTCCATGGACATGACAACCTCCATCGAGAAGGCCGAGATCCACTCGTTCTTCCAAAAGAGCCTGAGTCGCCTCAGAGGGGGAGACAGACAGCTGCCTCAGGTAGCTAAAACGTAATGTCGCACAACTTCCCCATTCATTCGCCTTCCGTTTGCTCTCACGCTTGTCCACAATAGTTTCATGGGTGAGCTGGAGCCTATGCCAGCTGACTTTGAGGCAGAGTCCCCCCTCTACAGGTCACCAGTCAATTGCAGGGCACATTTAGACAGAGAACTATTCACACCTATAGACAATTTAGTCTTCAACTGCAGTTCTCCAAGTCGGGGGTGTCACTACGGCTGGTATTGGCCAGTTTTCCTCTGCATTTTTTTGCTCATTTCCGGTAGCCGTTCTTACTTTCCGGAACAAGGAAAGGAACAACAATGGCGACCATGGAACAGTGTCTGCTAGAACAAATGGACCTAGATGACCAGATGATACGTTTAATTTTGCTGCAAAATCGATCAAGAAGGCGGCGGCGTATGTGGTGTGCGGAATCAAGGGGAACGCAGAGTACGTCATCACAGCATGTGACTAAAACGGACCAATCAGGAGAGATGATCTCCACAGCATTCTACCCGCAGCAACAATTTTTGTCATGTGCAGGTCAAGTGACCAATCCGTCGGTCACGTGATGCAATGCAGGCGCTGTCGACCGCGCCAGCGCGGGAGTATAAAAAAGCCTTAAGGCAGACATGCTAACCAGTGATCCACTGTGCATCACACAAATTAGACTGGGGAAAAATATATCTCTTTGCTTGATGCCTTAAATTAAATGAACACAATACTTAGTAATTTATAATATGGTCTTTAGCTAAAAAAACATTTGATTAAATTATTTATCTACAGTAGATTCTCTTTTATTATAATTATTAGAACTGAAGCTAACAAACATTTGCTTGTATATAGGAATATATCTGTCTGGAATTGTAATAATTTTGCGGTTGATTTGAGGGGGGGTCAAAGTAAAACTTCATATTGTTCCTTAAATGCTGTATTAAACATTTTCAAAATCCTGTTTAGGTTGTACTCATGAGAGACCTGTTGAAGAGAGGTGTAGCAGTCCATCACAGTGGAATTCTGCCCATACTGAAGGAGGTCATTGAGATGCTCTTCTCAAGAGGTCTCGTAAAAGTGAGCCTGACTTGTTCAACATTTATTTACAATGATTTGCCATTTTTTTTACATTAAATGCCAAAACAGCCATCTTTACATCATACACTGTATGTCATTGCTTTAGGTGCTGTTTGCGACCGAGACTTTTGCAATGGGAGTAAACATGCCTGCCAGGACTGTGGTGTTTGACAGCATCCGTAAACATGACGGAACCGGCTTTAGGAATCTGCTGCCTGGTATGATGCCAACCACAATGTTTATTACACTGCTTCACCTCCACACACGAAAAGGAGTTTCGCCACTTGAATGTTTTTTCAGGTGAATATATTCAGATGGCAGGCAGAGCAGGTAGGAGAGGTCTTGACGCCACAGGGACCGTCATCATTCTTTGTAAAGCTGGCGTTCATGAGATGTCTGATCTGCATGTCATGATGCTGGTAAGGCCCTCGGTGTTGCACACTACAGCATAGAAAGAAGTAGAAATATGTCACTGTATTCCCCATACAGGATTTATTTATTGTAGTATTATTGGAGCCAAAAGTTAATAAACGGAATCTGAACAGAAATTTCCGAAAGGCTGTCACATCTTTTTCTTTTGCTGTCACATCTCTACCTTCCAGGGTAAGCCCACCACTCTTCACTCACAGTTCAGACTGACTTATACCATGATCCTAAACCTGCTGCGGGTTGAGGCTCTCCATGTGACGGACATGATGAGGAGAAGCTTCTCTGAAAGCCACAGAGACACTCAGGTAGCAACACCGCAAGCAAAGTAATGGGGGGGGGGGGGGGGGGGGGGGGAAGGTAATAAAGGGGTCAGTTGGATAATTATATAAGGAATTCAGCGAGGCCCGAGTGTTACTCAGCTGGCCTTGCAAGGAAAAAGTCCTTGATGGAATTCTTTTTTCCCGGTTCTTTTAATGTTTGGTGGTGATCTTGTTTCCAAATATGAATCCTGATACACTAAACTTGTCTTTTGAGTATTTCTTACAACAAAATCAAGGACACAAATTTACAAGGCTATGGTCAGGTGGAAGCCAGCACGCTGGACTCTCTTCCTTCTCTTGTGAGATCTGGAAGCTGAGTGGCTCCCTTTTTCAGATAACAGTCAGTTCCCTCAGCGGCTCCTTATCAAACCGATCCTCGCCTGCTCTCAGCCTGAATGTTATCCGTATTTCTGTGGTGTTTGTGAGTGTGTGTGTGCGTGTATTCATGGCATAGTGTGGTCAGTTTAAACAAACAAAAGCTAGTGTGTGTCCTAGCGTCCTATAAGCAGCAGCATAGTAATATATCTAACAACTACTGTTGGGCTCATTATGTTTGGGTTGCCAGAAGGTTATTTAAAACAAACTAATGCTTTGGGAGTTTAGGATTTCACGTATGTGTAGCCTGGGGAAGAGGCTTTAATTGGCGAGAGAGGATCAAGCTCGGACTCTGGTGGAACAGAAAAAGATCCAGATATCAAGTCTTTGAGCATGACGGGCACATTAGAGTAAAAACAGAGGCAGAAGCCTTAGTTGATGATATCTAAGGTTTACCAATGTTATGAGTCAAAGATAATGTTAAATGCCTATCTGAATATACTGTTAGGAAGTTTAGGGGCTATTGTAATGCTTGTTGTAATGGAATTACATTACATGTCCCCCTAGGCATGTGAAAAAAGGATCACCCATCTTAAGGAGACATTGTCCACTCTGCCTGTTCTGGCCAATGAGGGCCAGCTCTCGGATTTGCTGCCGTACTACCACACAGTGACAGAGCTACAGACCACTAGAGACATCCTCCAGGTGCTACAAACGCACAATGAAGCCACACAACATCACCTCACATTAGGGTTGGGCATCGAGAATCGAGAACCATTTGGAACCAGGACTAACGTTCCGGTCCTCCCGGAATCGTTAAAATTTACAACATTTTGGTTCCTAGTTTCAATGCCTAGTCCGCTCACCCCGAAGAATAGTGTGGCGAAAACCAACAAAGAAGAATGCGCACGAAGATGTCTTAACATTGTTAAAATTAATGACCAGTCGCCTCATTGCAACACTTGGAATAAGATTATATTGTACAAAGAAGGCTTTCATGATGTGTAGAAGTCTGACGTTCTCCCTCCCGCTCCGAGCCTCAGCCTACACCGCGCGGAGCTTCAGCGGTCAACTCTCAGTCAATTGGGTGAGTGAAACAATAAAATACATCTAAGCCAACATTGAGACAGCTAACTAGATAAACGGTTGGTTGCACTTGTGTTTTTTTAGCGTTTATTTTAGTCTTCACACCAACGTAAGAGCCGATGACAAAAAAAAAAAAAAGAAAAAGTTTAACATTGAGCTAAAACTTCACCGGAGCAACTTTACATCACAATGAATTGGGACAAATTTCCCATAAACATTATCTCAAGTCGTCTTGATCATATATCACTAACCTTGTGCCTCATACGTGGGTAGGGAAAGGAATCAACGCTTTATATATAAATAATAATAAATCACAGGTGCCGTATAAAATTACTTTTCGTGCTGAGTTCCGGTGCGTACCCTTCAAAATAAAAGGCTACAAGCTTAAAACAGGAAGTCAAGTTACAACTTGCACATATAAACCATTCGACGTGATAAAACAGTCCCAAACAACGGTTTTAACAATGATATTTTTAACTTTTTGCTGAAACATTAATTAATGAATATTAAGTCAATTGGCTTAGTTCCACACAGATTGCCTTTTAGTTCATAGGTTTGATATTGATACTTGTTATAAAGAACCCCGAGTCAAATGTTCATTTTAGTCTACGCTGCGGGCTGCTAAGAGAATGGATGTACAGAATTTGGACACCCTTGATTAATACCATGCAGACTTTTTTGACCCAGCCCCCTAAAAGAATCGGAATCGAGAATCGTTTGGAACCGGAATCGAAATAAGGAACCAGTATCGGGGCCGTAATCTCTCAAATTCAAACGATGCCCAACCCTACATCACATCATTCCACCTTTCCGCTGTTAATTTACCCACCAGTCTAACCTGCTGTCTTTGGCACCAGCATGCTCTTCTGGAGTCGGTCAACGGACTGAAAGCTCTGTCTGTAGGCCGAGTTGTGGTGGTGAACAACAAACAGCATCTCAACGCCCTGGGAGTTATACTGCAGGTGGGTTTTTGTAGGTTTCATGATGAAACAGCAGATAAAAACACATCCTGCTTCAAACACAGATTGTAAAGAAGCTTTGTGGGAACCATTCCAAAGCATTCATCATTCAGTAATATATTTTGCCAACAGTAATTAAGATGGATGTATGGGCAGATGTGTGTGTCCATTCAACTTAAAATGAACACACATTTAAGATCAAGTATGAAAAAGCCTTCATTTCCTCTTGTTTCTTCTGCTCGTTTCATTGCCTCCAACTAATGCCTGTAATGCATATTCACATTAATTTCTTCAGTCTTTTGTTGTTGCAAATTAACACCACAAAAAGGCAGATAGGGTCAAGTATACAGTGGGGCAAAAAAAGTATTTTATTCAGCCACCAATTGTGCAAGTTCTTCCACTTAAAAGATGAGTGAGGCCTTTAATTTTCATCATGGTGTACCTCACCTATGAGAGACAAAATGAGGGGGGAAAAAAATCCAGAAAATCACATTGAGTTTTTTTATTTTTTTATTTTTTATTTATTTATTAATCAATAGGTAAATTCCTCGGTAAAATAAGTATTTGGTCACCAACAAACAAGGAAGATTTCTGGCTCTCACAGACCTGTAACTTCCTCTTTAAGAGGCTCCTCTGTCCTCCACTCGTTACCTGTATTAATGGCACCTGTTTGAACTCGTTATCAGTATAAAAGACACCTGTCCACAACCTCAAACAGTCACACTCCAAACTCCACTATGGCCAAGACCAAAGAGCTGTCAAAGGACACCAGAAACAAAATTGTAGACCTGCACCAGGCTGGGAAGATTGAATCTGCAATAGGTAAGCAGCTTGGTGTGAAGAAATCAACTGTGGGAGCAAGAAAATGGAAGACACTGATAATCTCCCTCGATCTGGGGCTCCACGCAAGATATCACCCCGTGGGGTCAAAATGATCAAGAACTGTGAGCAAAAATCCCAGAACCAGACGGGAAGACCTAGTGAATGACCTGTTGAAAAAGGGGACCAAAGTAACAAAGGCTACCCCCTCAGTAACACACTATGCTGCCAGGGACTCAAATCCTGCAGTGCCAGACGTGTCCCCCTGCTTAAGCCAGTACATGTCCAGGCCAGTCTGAAGTTTGCTAGAGAGCATTTGGATGATCCAGAAGAGGATTGGGAGAATGTCATCTGGTCACATGAAACCAAAATAGAACTTTTTGGTAAAAACTCAACTTGTCGTGTTTGGAGGAAAAAGAATGCTGAGTTGCATCCTAAGAACACCATACCTAATGTGAAGCATGGGGGTGGAAACATCATGCTTTGGGGCTGATTTTCCGCAAAGGGACCAGGACGACTTATCCATGTAAAGGAAAGAATGGATGGGGCCATGTATCGTGAGATTTTGAGTGAAAGCCTCCTTCCATCAGCAAGGGCATTGAAGACAAAACGTGGCTGGGTCTTTCAGCATGACAATGATCCCAAACACACCGCCCGGGCAACCAAGGAGTGGCTTCGGAAGAAGCATTTCAAGGTCCTGGAGTGGCCGAGCCAGTCTCCAGATCTCAACCCCATAGAACATTTGGAAGGAGTTGAAAAGTCTGTGTTGCCCAGCGACAGCTTCAAAACATCACTGCTCTGGAGGAGATCTGCATGGAGGAATGGGTCAAAATACCAGCAACAGTGTGTGAAACCCTTGTGCAGACTTGACCTCTGCCATTGCCAACAAAGGGTATATAACAAAGTATTGAGATGAACTTTTGTTATTGACCAAATACTTATTTTCCACCATCATGTGCTAATAAATTCTATAAAAATCAGACTATGAAGAAAATCACAGTCTGATTTTTATTATTTTTTTCTTTCTTTTTTTCCTCATTTTGTCTCATCGGTGAGGTATACCTATGATGAAAATTACAGGCCTCTCATCTTTTTAAGTGGGAGAACTTGCCCAATTGGTGGCTGACTAAATACTTTTTTGCCCCACTGTAGCTGTTGCAAGGTGAGTAGGTACAGTGTAGTAGTAAAGGAGTTTTACACTACCACTAACTAACTAATGACACTAACAATTACAGTAACATTTTATTTTAACACAAGGTTAACATATGACGTTAGGTCAAATATATTGGAAACGATTAGTGGGCTGAGAAAAGTAATAGCTGTTTTTTGAATAAAGTTCTTAAGCCATGGTACTGCTATTTTGCATGATAAAATATGGTACATCGAAGTATGCAGATTAACAGTAACAAAAATAATTTTTGATTCACTCAAGCATTATTGTAAATGCATATGACAAGATTTACACACTAAATATTTAGGTGTGCAGTACGTTCGTGTAAAGGCAATATGGCATGACTCACAGCATTCAAACAATTATCAGACTTCCAGTATTTCCAGCACTCAGTTGTAGTGTCACAGTATGTTTGGCAAGAGCACTCATACACCTGGATCTGGGCCGCACACGGTAATTCACACCTGCAGGCACCTTAGTGTTTATATTTCACCTAACGCGCATGTTGGCTGTAGGAGGAAACGGCTCCACAGCCATGTGCGAACAAGTGGGCAAAATTAGGCTAGAATCAGTGGCACGAACATCACCCACTCCTACACTGGTCCCAACTCCATTCATGTCTACGTCTTCTCTTCTCCAGGTGTCCAGTGATGCTGTGAATCGCAACTTTACGGCACTCATCATATGTGACAAAGGCAACGAGGAAGGAGAAGGAAACAGTGGCGACAGCCGAGCTTTTCCTCACCTCCACAACATTGAACTCTTCATCCCTGAAGGTGGGTCAGTTAGATGACTAGGTGCAGATATGTATATCAAATGCACACGTGTTTTAATACATTAGATTTGTGTGCAGTGGACTGAACTCTTGTGTTTTGGGCCTCCATTGGGATTCAGCAGTTGTTGGTGTTTTTCTTTCTTTCCAATATGTGGTTTAAATTTAATGCAGTGTTGTGATTAAGTTTGGAAATTGATATATATATGTATAAATATAGTATACATTTATTTGTTATTCATTGTTTTGGTTGTTTTGCATTTTGCTGTTGGAAGACTATTTAAAGAGAACGGATATTAGTTTGAGAAAGTATAGTTTTTTTTCTGTAAAAATTGAATGTCTGAACAGATTTTTCCACAAAATTGTATTTTGTTATAAAAAAAATGCATACAATTTCATCAACTTAATATTTTTTTGTTTTATTTAGTTTGATGTAAAATTATTAACTGTTTTGTAAATGTATTTGTAAAATGTACAAATGGGCGGCACGTTGGCCGACTGGTTAGAGCGTCAGCCTCACAGTTCTGAGGACCCGGGTTCAATCCCCGGCCCCGCCTGTGTGGAGTTTGCACGTTCTCCCCGTGCCTGCTTGGGTTTTCTCCGGGCACTCCGGTTTCCTCCCACATCCCAAAAACATGCATGAATTGGAGACTCTAAATTGCCCGTAGGTGTGAATGTGAGTGTGAATGGTTGTTTGTTTGTGTGTGCCCTGCGATTGGCTGGCAACCAGTTCAGGGTGTACCCCGCCTCCTGCCCGATGACAGCTGGGATTGGCTCCAGCGCGCCCGCGACCCGAGTGAGGAGAAGCGGCTCAGAAAATGGATGGATGGATGGAAATGTACAAATGCACAATACATGGAAACTTTAACTTTTAATTAGTCTTCGTATTACAGTGTTCCCCTGCTCTTTGCGGGGGTAAGGACCATAATTGATGCCCCCCCAAAAGCTTTGTAATTGCCTAAAGATTCCAGAAGATGCTGGGAAAGCATTACTTTTTTTCTAAATGAAGCTCCTCAACTCACTTGAATGTGGATTATTGGCACCAAGATGCCACAAGATGGCCTGAGCATAAAAACAGCAAATATGTGAGTTTTAAGCAAATAACAGGGGATAGGTTCCCCCCAAAAATCTGCCACAAATATGTGGAGGAACACTTTGTTAGTTTTGTTAGTTTATTGCAAACCACTGTACGTTTTTAACCTATATGAATAATTTTGACTGTAGCAAAATACAGACTTGCTTGACATACAAATATAAAATATCTTCCCCATAACCTTACCACTATTTGTGTTTGTTGGCAATGGAGAAAACACGTGTAAAAAAAATATATAAAAAGTAAACGCTTCCCTGTTCAAAAGCCAGGTTTTTATGATATTAAAAAAAATAATAATTTCACAAAGATAAGTCATTTGAAAAGTTTTACCGCCATGTATGTGACCTAAAACCTGGACAACTCAGTTGAATTTTTTTTTTTATATTTTCAGGAGGGGAAGTAAAAATAAACAACTGAAATAATGTGGTTGCATAGGTATGCCCACCTTCTCGTAACTGGGATGTGGAACTGTTGAGGAGATTTTGTTATGATCTGATGAAACCAAATTTGAACTTTTGAAATTTGAACACTGCCCAAGAACAATAAAGAATGCTGGTGGCAGCATCATGCGATTGGGGCTGTTTTTCTTCAGCTGGAACTGAGGCCTTAAACAAATTGCAAAATTCATGCAATTCATGTTAGCACAGAACCTTCAAGTTTTTGCTGGAAAGCAAAAAAAAAAAAAAAAAAAGAAAGTTGGGAAAAGCCTACTAGGACAACTGAATTTTATTTGGGGTTAATCAGAGCCCCTTTAAATGGTAGCAGGTGTTAAAATGTGAATTATTATGAATGTGGTTAATTCTGAACACAGCCCACATCCCTGTTATAAGACTGTGTGCACACTTGTGCCAGCATGTTATTTCAGTTGTTCGTTTTTACTTCCCCTCTCAAAAAGCTTTGAAGAATAAATCAATTGAACTGTACGTATATGTGGAAAAAGATTTTAAATGATGTGTCTTGGTCTAATATTTTTATAAACCAAAAACCTGACATTTGAACAGGGGTGTGTCGACTTTTTATATCCACTGTAAGATGGCCCTGCGTTTTTTTTCCAGGCCTATGCAGCCACACAGTGCAGAAGTTAAAGCTACAGGACATCACTGGCATCACAGTAAAGACCCTCAAAGTAATTCCTGACAGGATTATAGACAACTATCATAAGAGACAACAGCCCCGATTCAGGTTTGACATTCAACTTACCTTTTCAGGAATCTGAATGTTTCCCTCATTATGGTGGATGAAACCAATCCTATCTCCCCTTCCAGGACTGAACCACCCGGCCAAGCCATCTCCACAGCCACCCAAGAGCTCCTGCGGTTGGCCGAAGCTAACCCAGGCGGCATCGCCACCCTCGACCCAGTCAATGACCTCCAGCTGAAGAGTGTCGATGTGGTCGAGGCCTCCCTGCGTCTCCGCCTGCTGCAGGACAGCCTGAGAGGATTCAACTGCATCCACTCGCCAACTTTTCCAGAGCAGGTGTGGGCTTGTGTGTGGCTTCTTTGCAGTTTTGATGGGCAGACAGGAAGCAGGCATGTCGATGATTATTATTTTGCATCTGTGCTACATCACTACCATAGGATCATAGATGGCATTATGCTGAGAGGGGTTTGTAATATTTTGGCTACACAAGAGGGGCACAATAGTCGAAGCACCTCCCAATGTAATACAGTATAGTTCCTCAATACTGTGAATGACAACCTCTTTAGATCGGACCAACTGATGAAGCAGATTAGGTCAAGTGTTTCAGTGTTGGTGTTGTTTACTCAACTGGAGTCATCTTTGTGCGTGTTTGTTTCAGTTTTCAAAAGTTAAGGAGAGGATGAGTGTACAGGAAGAGTTGGAAAAACTGCTTTTCCTGGTCTCAGATCAGTCGTTGTCTCTGCTGCCTGAGTACCATCAGAGGATCAAGGTTTGCAATTTTTGAAATTTAGCAATCACACATCTTCACTGATGTTCCACTGCTTTAACAGGCTTCACCTACCACAGCCCTGCTATGTTGTGGATATATCATCCTAAAAATGTCATCGAGGAGGATGTAGTGTGTTCAACAAAGCCACATTTGCAATGTAAAGAGCTTTTTGAATCTTCCCGCTGGTGTGTCTCAGGTGCTGCAGTCGCTACAGTACGTAGACAGCAGCGGAGCTGTGCAGCTCAAAGGCCGCGTGGCCTGTCAGATCAGCAGCCATGAGCTGCTGCTCACCGAGCTGCTGTTTGAGAACGCGCTGAGCCCGCTGGCACCCGAGGAGAGCGCCGCTCTGCTTTCCTGTTTGGTCTTCACACAGAACACACAAGTGGAGCCGCACATTACCAGCACTTTACGGGAGGTGAGGCAGAAGTGATGATGTCATGTAGCCCATGCGATGTTTAATGCCTCCGCTTTGTATGACTCACTCATTGTTATACAGTATCTCATTATATAACACTGTGACTGGGGGGCTGTACATTTGGTAGATGGGCATAAGGAAAAATAGGTATAAGAAAAATGAAGAAAAAAAAATCACATTGTTAAAGCATATACCGGTACCTAGGTGTTGTGAAAAAGGTTTACTTTCATTCCAATATACGTAATGTATAATGTAACAAATGTATATATTATACGGTAAATTTTCACTGCTCAACTGAGAATCATGACGTGCTCGCAGGGGGACAATCTAAAACGCTTAATGAAAAAAGCTTGAAGTTGCTTAATGTCTGAAAACGATGATCAGTCGTCACCAAAATTTACGTGTACATTTGTGGACTTATGTCCACTTCGACCTCAGAAAATATCCGAACGATCGCCCTCATATTCTGGAATTTATGGATGCTATGCATTTTCATCTCCATAGGCGCTCACTTGAGAAAAGGCTTAATGTCAGAAAACTGCAACTATTCATCACCAAGATGTATGGACATCTCTAATTATGCCCCCCTCTGCTTCTGAAAATATGAGAACGAAAGCCCCAAAATTATAGTTTTTATGGACATTAAGTGTTTTCCTCATTAAGCAATGTTAAGCGTTTTCTTTATAGTGAGGACCTATGGAGAGGAAAACATCGATAAAATCCCAAATATTACAGTAATAGTTCTAATATTTTCAGAGGCGGAAGTGGGCGTAAGGAGAGATTAGAGTAGAAAGCAACATTAAGCTTTTTTTCTATTGCGAGGGGACGACACCGGGACAGCAACGCTAGATTTAAAAAGAATACGTCAGTAAATGCACACAGAGCAGAATATTTCTTCGAAAAACCTCATAAATATGGATTGAGCCTGGATAGCGGGAAATCTATGGTTATTATTATACATGGGTAGAAGGGTTTTCCTGATTTTGGGAGTGCCTATTAAACTCGAGAGCGTTTTACACACAAGAAATTATGCTATATTATTGTTGTATTATTATTGATAATGTGACAAAAGCAAAAAAAATGCATAAAATAAATCATACCATATATTAATGTGTTCAGATCACTGCAAATGTGTTTTGCTGGTTGAAGCTGGCATTAATAAGTTCCGTTCTGACGAATCAATCTGGACAGAAAAATTATCACTGCATCGATGGCTAGCTCGCTGGCCCCGTGAGAACGAATTTACAATTTTATTGGTTAAAGAAAGAGTCCCAATGCTAGTAGTTTAAGTTACATCGGACAGCACCACTGATTCTCAAGGCCCCGCGGGGGCAGATTCGATTGACATTGCAGGGCGTTGAGGTTGAAATCTGATTAGACCGCAATCTAACATGCATATACATGTACTGGAAACAATGCAGCCAAGATAAATGCTGTGACATGAATAGACTTGGGAATAAATGAATCCAATTTCATAGACCAAATATTACAATGAGGTTGTACAAAAAAAGTCAAGTATACAGCGGGGCAAAAAAAGTCTTTTATTCAGCCACCAATTGTGCAAGTTCTCCCACTTAAAAAGATGAGAGAGGCCTGTAATTTTCATCATAGGTATACCTCACGTATGAGAGATTAAATGAAGGGGGAAAAAACTGATTGTTTTTAAAGAATTTATTAGGAAATTATGGTGGAAAATAAGTATTTAGTCACTGACAAACAAGCAAGATTTGTGGCTTTCACAGACCTGTAACTTCTTCTTTAAGAGGCTCCTCTTTATGGCACCTGTTTGAACTCATTAGCAGTATAAAAGAAACCTGTCCACAACTTCAAACAGTCACACTTTAAACTGCACTATGGCCAAGACCAAAGAGCTGGACACCAGAACCAAAATTGTAGACCTCTACCAGGCTGGGAAGACTGAATCTGCAATAGGTAAGCAGCTTGGTGTGAAGAAATCAACTGTGGGAGCAATTATTATAAAATGGAAGACATACAAGACCACTGAGAATCTCCCTCGATCTGGGGCTCCACACAAGATCTCACCCCGTGGGGTCAAAATTATCAAGAACCGTGAGCAAAAATCCCAGAACCAAACAGGGAGATCGAGTGAATAACCTGCAGAAAACTGGGACCAAAGTAACATAGGCTACCATCTGTAACACACTACGCCGTCAGGGACTCAAATCCTCCAGTGCCAGACGTGTCACCCTGCTTAAGCCAGTACATGTCCAGGCCCGTCTGAATTTTGCTAGATAGCATTTGGATGATCCAGAAGAGGATTGGGAGAACGTCATATGGTCACATGAAACCAAAATAGACGTTTTGGTAAAAACTCAACTTGTCATGTTTGGAGGAAAAAGAATGCTGAGTTGCATGCAAAGAACACCATATCTAATGTGAAGCATGGGGGTGGAAACATCATGCTTAAGGGGCTGATTTTCCGCAAAGGGACCAGGGTGACTGATCCGTGTAAAGGAAAGAATGGATGGGGCCATGTATCGTGAGATTTTGAGTGAAAACCTCCTTCCATCAGCAAGGGCATTGAAGACAAAACATGGCTGGGTCTTCCGGCATGACAATGATCCCAAACACACCTCCCGGGCAACCAAGGAGTGGCTTCGGAAGAAGCATTTCAAGGTCCTGGAGTGGCCTTGCCAGGCTCCAGATCTCAACCCCGCAGAAAATCTTTCGAGGGAGTTGAAAGTCTGTGTTGCCCAGCGACAGCCCCAAAACATCACTGCTCTAGAGGAGATATTGCATGGAGGAATGGGCCAAAATACCAGCAACAAGTGTGTGAAAACCTTGTGAAGACTTCTAGAGAACATTTGGCCTCTGTCATTGCCTACAAAGGGTATATAACAAAGTATTGAGATGAGCTTTTGTTATTGACCAAATACTTATTTTCCACCATAATTTGCTAATACAATTTTTTTAAATCAGACAATGTGATTTTCTGGATTATTTAATTTTTTCTCCTTTTGTCTCTCATGGGTGAGGTATACCTATGCTGAAAATTACAGGCCTCTCTCATCTTTTTAAGTGGGAGAACTTGCACAATTGGTGACTCAATACTTTTTTGCCCCACTACAAATGTAGGCCAGTGCTTGTGATGTTTAGTGTTTAGACAAGTTGAGAAAGCTTTCCTGGCCCTGACTCCCACCACTGTAACACTGGACACTGTACATGTGCAGCTATGATGCATAACATTATGCATCACTTCTTGTTCACTTAATTCACTCATGTTTTGTAAAAATACACCTTTTGCTGCCTCCATGTATTTTGAGCTTATCTGAGTACATGAAAGTGCTTTATAGGGTCTTAAATTAGTCATGGCCTCTCTCTGTATCTGGTTATCGTGCTCAGGTAAGCAGCAAAACTGATTCTTTACCCAAAAAAAAAAAAAAATGGCATCTTCATTCACTCAGCACCAGAGGTGAGTCATGTACACTCATCAAACACAACAGTAGGTACCTCTACAAAATCTATTGATCCAGGCAATCTATCTAGATCTAGCTATTGATTAGGCAGGTGGCTTCTACTTGTTTGTTAAAACAATAAAAGCATTTTCACTGGAGGAGGCAGGACTTCATACACTACACTTCGTATACTTAGTGTAGCAGGTCCAATGCATGTGGCAAATGCAGGCACAAAAAAAACAATTGTTTGTTATGTAGTTGTAATTTAATTGGCTTACAACTATGCTGCATTATACTGCATATCATTATTTGACATCACTTACCTTTAAATAAGCCAACGTTTTGATTTTGATATTGCATCACATCAATGGAAGCCTACTTAGAGAAGTGTCCAGTGTGTGTATGTTTTCCACAGGTCCTCCTTTTGTTTTCAACTCCCCTTTGGTTTACTTATCACATTGTCCTTTTATTTATGTTTTCTTTTCAGGGTATTGCTCGTGTGGTGTCAGTAGCCCAGCGTATAGGAGAGTTGCAAAGGGATTGCGGGTTACCACAAACAGCAGAAGAATTTGTGGGCCAGTTCAAATTTGGCCTGACAGAGGTTGTATACTGCTGGGCCAGAGGCATGGTGAGTTTTGCATTCTACTTTATTTGGGAGAAAAATGCTCAAAGGACATGCCATATAACATCTTATGCATTCATAACATCTATGCATTATGTATTCGTTGTGCCACAAGGAACCTCTCAGTCAACAGGGTAGTTAGATGACGTCAGTGCAGTGGTTGTACATAATTAGTATGTTTAGTCAATGTATTTTCTTTGTCTTTGTAATTTTCTCAGACACTCTTGAGTGAATGCTGAGAGATGCTATTGCCCAGCTACAAGACAAATGAATCATTTGAGGACCATAAAATAATTATTCCTGGTGGCGTATGACCATCATTACAGCAGTCTGACAGCCGCGAATTGCCAAAGTCCGCAAGCTAATGACGCCGCCACAAAATGGCGGCAAAGCAGTAAATGAAGCTCCTCAATTCACATGTGAATACCGTCGTTGAATCCGCGAGTAGCGAATATTCAGGGGAAAACTGTAGTAATTATAGTAAATAATACCATTTCCATTGTAATGGCTTCACATCATAATGTTTTTCGCCGTGCCGCGTTATCTTCTTGTGAAAAAGTCACATTTTAGTAGCAATAATTGCTCAGCCGGTCTGAATGAGGCGCACATATTGTTCTTTAATTCAGGCGGTAGTTAAACAATACAAATTATGCAAATCTTTCACAATTTAACAGTTTCCTCTCTTACGTTCTGCCATCAAAATCCACAAAGGCTAAAGAATTATAGACACTTAACATCCAATCGTCACATTCTGATTCTAGTTCAAATCATTGGGTTGGAGGGGGTGATTGTGTCTTTTGCAGTTGCAGAGCGCAACGTTTGTTACCGTGACGACCGGTATTTTCAAAAATAGCAACAAGCAACAATTTTATGGACTCTTTGTTGTGTTATTGGAGACGGAGTCGTTCACTCCACGTCTACACTGCAAATGAATGCCGCTTGTGCAAAGCCACCACTGGATAAAGAAATGTGTTGCTGATGAATTAACAGTATAGAACTTCATTTTATACCTTCTGTATTATTTACGTTTTCATGCTTATATTGTGTCACGTACATCCCTTACCATCCATCCATCACCACAGCCGTTCGCGGAGATCGCTCAGCTAACGGACGTCCAGGAGGGGACGGTGGTGCGCTGCATCCAGCGTCTGGACGAGGTGCTGAAGGAGGTGCGCCAGGCCGCCCGCATTGTGGGAGACTCTGTGCTAGGGAGCAAGATGGAGAAGGCCTCCCTCGCCATCCGGAGGGACATCGTCTTTACCGCCTCCCTCTACACCCACTGAGAGATGGCAAATCGACTTAAGACACTTCAAGTTTTCAACGTTTCATTTCAAGCAGGGTACACGTACACTGCTTTTTAACTTTTTTTTATTTGATGTGCAGTATCCCACACATGAGAATGAAAAGTCCTGAAACTGCTCTCATAATGTTCAGTGTACTCGAGACTACCAACACAGCACACCACACACACAACGATATCTCAGCCAAGAAATGCAAATCCTCATCTCCCCAAACCAGATGTCAGTCATCCTACTCGGATTGACCTGTAAAAGAGGCAACAAGGTCAGGAAATCCGGACTGCCAGCAATTGCAAAGAGGAAGGAGTTGTGGTTGACGAAATGGAGGAAGCTTGGCTCACTGTTAGCCTATCTGGTTACTGCATTGCAGTAGCAAACTTCAAATTCAGTGTTGACAACACATGGAAGGATTTGTGACTGGTGGGTGAACATGGTCTGGCCTGGGGTTTGTTGGTAGAATGATGAAAGCTTCATCAGCAACATAAGTATTATGACATCATAGCAATGTGACACATTGCAACATACCAGTGAATTCCATCTTGGCATAATTTTTAGGTTTTTTTTGTTGTTGTTTTATTTCTTTCATTTTTTTTTTTAAATAATTTTTGTTTTCTTCGCTTACCATTTCCTACACTTTCGGTATCAGTCCGCTGCAGTTGCCAACTAAAGTGGTATGGTAGAGATCAGTTATTTTCAACAATGGAAATGGAACTAAAGTGAAATTTGATGCCTGCTGGCAAAACCAAAGCCACGTTTCCACCAAGCGGGTACAGTTCGGTTCAGGTCTGTGTAGTGTGCAAGTGACGTCACAATATCTAAACTCACAAATAATCACCAACACATTTGACAAAAGAAGATAAACAAGACAGTACAATATAACATATTAACATTATCCATAAATATGGGACATATTCTTCCATTTTCCAAACAGATTATCCTGTTAAGGATCCCGGGGAGATGGAGCCTATCCAAGATGGCTTCAGGCAAAAGGCAGACTAGCCCGCACTGCTCACCAGCCAGTCACAGGGCGCATCGAGCCATACAGCCATTCGCACTCACATTCGCACCATCACCTATTAGGAACTGAGCCCATGCTGCACCAACGTCAAGCGAGTGTACAACTAGTGACCCTAAACGCGATTTGTGTCTCAATTGTTTTCTACCAAAACAATCGTCCGTCGACCATTCGACACTCAGCCGTCAATGCGCCGTGACGTACGACATCCAGTCTTAACCGCAATGAAAGGGTGCTGAAAAGTGGCCCACACGGGTCTGATATTTTGCGACCCTTAAAAATGCAAATGAGAGAAAATGCATACAATAGCAAACTGAACTGCACTGTACTACTTTGTGAAAACAAAGCTTTAAGAATAGTTTACATGTTGTTAACTAAAAAAACAAACGTCCCTCTGTAGTAACATTTGTGCTTCTCCAGCAAGGCGTATTTATGATGCAGTTACTGTGTCCTTACAGTAATAACACATGACGAAAGTTATTCAAAAGACACTTTTATCGTGCGTGCGGCCGCCATTGCTAGCTACCGCGCGGCATGAAAGAATCATTTTGACAAGCCAAATATTCCCGTTGTTACTGCATTTGTCGCATCAACATTTCCTTACGCCATGTGTAATGCGAGGTCACCGATGGCGGCGTGGTTCAATGGCCTGGCCTCTGAGCAGGCGACATTAAGCGTGCTAAGTGCGGGTGCGAACGCTTCTCTCTGTGTGTGCCCGTGACCCCGAACTGGATGGAGCATTCGTAATTCGTAGCGCTTGTCCTTATGATTGCTGTGGATGAGCCGCAGCCCATCCCAGCTGACTTTGGGCCAAAGGCGTTGTGTCCGCACCTTGGATTGTTCGCCACTCAATCGCAGAACACATGCAGACAAGCGAACATCCCCGCTCATGTTCACACCCACGGACACTTGAGAGACTTTAACCTCAAATTCATCTGTTTTGGGAATGTGGGAGTTCTACTTTCTCTCGCCTTTGTAAATAGTCTTTGTAAATGATTGTACTGTACTGTTAAACCAAAAAATAATAATGATTGTATTTATGGGTGTGTATTTTTGTTGTCGTCGTTAAAACTTTAGTAGGAACATGGACATGCCCTGAAAATCATTTAAGGAGGAGGAAGAGGGGAACAGCAGCTAATCCAAATCCGGCCTCTTAATATTGACTTCTAATGGGATGTTCCAGCTCAGTGCCTGCGCCTTTTCCCACTCGCAGCTGACTGTCGCTTTAAGACAACCATCTCTGGGTGGCTGATTGATTTCATATTCACCGACGTGTTCGTGGACAAACCTTGTTAGACACAAACGAGAGAGAGAGAGAGAGGGAGAGCAAAGGAAGAGCTCTGCACTGTGTTGCAGGAGAGAGAAAGAGGTGAGCTCAGGTTCTCAGTGCTCCTGAAGATGAGGACATCTTGGAGGATGGACTGCACGCGTTTGGAGTGAAAAGCACCGTTGGGCATCTTTGGGAAGGGGTTTTCGCACCTTTATCTGGATTGGCGACAACAACAATATCCCAATAAAGGAGGAGGAGGAGAGATGTCGGGAAAACACGGTGAGACCAGTTGTTTATGGCGCATTTATTTCCAGCGCGTGCGTGTGTGTGTTCTTGGGAACTATTTTTCATTACAAGCCTCATTTGTGGCGATCTCCATCCGCTGTGGATGTGCGCATTTGTAGCCCACTCGAGGCGCATCCCTGCGTGGGTGCAGCCAGCGGAGCAACATCATCATGCGGCCTTAAATGACTTCTGGTTCCATGATCACACTTTTGTTCGCAGGACAAACACATCCAATTGAAATTGGATGTGTTGCTTTGATCTGGTCGTCGGCCTAACATGCCTCCTTTTGGTTATTTCGTTGGCGTCAAGGCTGCCACAATGACGCGGTGATGATTGTGTGAATTGAAGATGAAATAAAGAATCACATCACGGCTGGAAAGCAAATGCGTGGCAATTTCGTCCAGAGACCACACCACAGTCGTGCCTCCAGTTTTTGTAAATTCAAGCCCTTCTAAATCCATCTTGTGTGTTTTTTTTTATTTATTTATTTATTATTAAAAAAAATTTAACCTTCTGATTTCCACTCATTATGTCTTGGAATGCAACGTATCTAATGTTTGGCAATTGAAATAGTTAACACTAATCGATGGTAGCTTTTAGCGGTGGGAACTGGTCAGCCTCGACATTTATTTCGCCCAGAAATATAAGCAATAAACAAAAGGAAATGTCACAAAAAAGTGGATTAACAGGTTAATTATGTTATGCCATCTAGTGGGAGAGCATTTAATTGCTCTTCATAGACGCAGGACTCAACTTTATTTCTTTCACACTTGAAAAAAAGAGCTGTAAAAAAGTACTGTACATAATAAAATACATAATTATTATAACAATTGATTATTGGAATATAATTTCTCGTTTAAATACACTGGTTTAAAAACGCCTCATGTCTTTTGACCACAATTGTCACAGGAGATGGACACAATTTTGTTTTGAATGATTACGTAAGACAGACATCATTGCTGATCGTATGTTACACAAAACTACAAACACAACTTTAAACAGCTTCTCAGCTCTTCAAATGGAGCCAAAGCCAAATCAAATTACATTATTCATGTTTCTATAGCACGATATTCAGACTACTTAAACTGTTACTGTTGCACTTGTCTACATCGCTCATTTGCTAAAGAGAAGACAAATGGCTGATGTTGCACTTTCCACTTTTTAGTTGTCGGTGTTTCATTGAAAATGAACCCCCTGACACCCCTCATTAGTACAGTACTGTACAAGAATAAGGTAACCACAGTTAATGGTAGAATGTAAATGGGAGGGGAATATGGATAGTTGACTTTTTAATTGCTCGTGTACAAGTGTGAAATCACACAACTGAGTAAATCTTTTGTTAGCTGCCTAGCTGCACCTACAAGAGCTATATCAACAATTCTGCCCTTACAAATACTGTATATGGTTTAAAAACAAAACGCACAGAAGTTGACACACTATATAAAAAGCCACGTGTCTGGTTGGAGGGGTCTCACTGTCTGACATGAAATCAGACTCAAATGTTCCTGTTTGTCTCAATAGTTGGCAGGAATGTTGTGCCATTCCTCCTGACAGAACTAGTGTAACTCAACCAAGCTTGTAAGGCCGCCTTGCCCGCACATGCCTTTTCAGGTTTGCCCATAAATTTTCAATACAATGGAGATTACAGCTTTGCGATGGGCCCCTTCAAAGCATCGACTTTGTTATCCTTGAGCGACTTTGTAACTAGTTTGATAGTAGGCTTCGGATAATTGTTCATTTGGAAGAGCCATTTGCGCCCGAGCTTTAACTAGCTGGCTGATGTCTTGAGATGTTGCTTCAGTATTTCCACATTGTGTCCTCATGATGCCATCTATTTTGTGAAGTGTATCAGTCCCTCCTGCAGCAAACAACCCCAAAACATGATGGTGACAATCTCGTATTTCAAAGTTGGGATGGTGTTCTCAGATTTGCAAGCTTCCCTCTTTTTGCACCAGCCATCCATTTTCAACAGCGCTTATCCTGGTTAGGGTCGCGGGGCGCTGGAGCCTATCCCAGCCGACTTCGGACGAAAGGCGGACTACACCCTGAACTGGTCACCGGTCAGTCGCAGGGCACATATAGACACGGACAACCATTCGCACTCACATTCGCACCATCACTGAGTGGGAACTGAACCCACGTTGCCCGCACCAAAGTCAGGCGAGTGTACCACTACACCCTCTTTTTGCACATTATGGCCAAAACAGTTGCATTTTAGTTTCATCAGACCACAGGACGTCTCCCAAAAGGTCTTTGTCCCTGTGTGTGTGTTTACAAACTGTAATCTGTCTTTTTGATGTTTCTTTTGGAGTAGTGGCTTCTTCTTGGCAGAGTGGCCATGTTTGTACAGTAGTCATTTCACTGTGGATAATGACACACTCTTACCAGCTTCAGCCAGCTTCGTGACAAGGTCTATTGCCTTTGTTCTTGGGTTAATGTGTATATTTCGGACCAAAGCACAGAACCGTCTCTTTCCTAAGCGGTATGATGACATTCCCATGGTGTTTTATACTTGCGTATAATTGTTTGCACAGATGCACTTGGGAACTTCAGGCATCTGGAAATTGTTTCAAGGTATAATAAACTTACTGTATGTACAGTAAACGCCTGACTTTGAAGAAACCGGTGAAGTCTGATTTCATGCCAGATAGTGAGAGAAAAAAGTGTACTTGTCTTTTACATAGAGTATATAAACATATAGTTTCAACTGTGTTTTTTTTTTTTTTTTTAATGTGGGAGGACGTCGGAAAGCCCGAAGGACCCACACAGGGTCGAAACCAAGATGTGAACCCGGGACCTCGAGATTGTTCTCACCACAAAACAACTGTGCTGCTTAATTCAATTTAATAAAATCATTTTTGTCAACAAGACCGCATTTGCACAGCAACAGACTCTAAATAAGGTAGCTTTTACTTTTAGTGTTTCATTTCAATGAAAGGTTGTCCCTCTATATCCTCTACTACAATGTATTATCCTTGTTTTAGATCTTGCCCTCTTTTTCTGGTCCCATTCCTGCTTCTGTGTGTATGTGTGAGAGAGAGTGACAGTTGGAGGAGGAGCACAATTACGTGAAGTCGATCCCTAAGCACAAGTCGTCATCCTTCATCACTCAGCTGTTCTGCTCGCCGCCCCTTCAAGTCCTCCCCCACTCTAGCTCCCATGTCACCCCCTCATCCCTGCTCACATCCTTTTCCAAACAGCTTGTCGTAGCCTCCGCCTCTATTAAAAGACATCAGTCAGTTCCGGCGTCACATAATCACAAAGAGAGGCGTGTTTTGGCAGAAAACGCTGCACAAATGCTAATGAAGGTAGTTTTAGGAGGTTTGATGGAGGGAGGAATGGCCTTTATTCTGCAGAAATGTCAATCAATGTCATCTTTAGCACATGGACGGGTATTCTTGCTGGGAAATGTCAGGGCCGTGTGCCCTTTATGGAGCTCATTTGACGTCTTTCGTTCGGAAATGTGGTGATAAAAAGTCACTGTGTGGAGAAAAGTATTGGGACTCATGGCCTTGCAGCTAACAGTTTCCATTGTAATGGGAAGACTTGATTTTTTTTTTCTGTTTCTGTGGGAATTTTTGTCCATTCATCCAAAAGAGTTCAACTCTAGTTCAGGGCTGCCCAAAGTCCGACCTGGGGACCATTTGGGGCCAAGGGCCCATCTTATTGGCCCGCCACGTATAATAATAAAATCAACCACGTCCTGCATCAAAAGGTTCCAAGAAAATGTTAACATAATGAAAGAAAGCGCACTATTTTTAAGAAAAAGTAATAAAAACTGATGGTTACAAGATATCACTTTTTTTTTTTTTTTTAGATTTTTATGTGTCAATAAAGTTACATTAAAAATTGAGAAATGATTTATTGTATTTGAAATTATAAATAAATTTGAATGTAACATGCTAGGTACACATGCCTGCTAGCTAGGCCTACTAGTGTTACTAGTGCCGCACAGTAGCACTAGTAGTTTTTGGTAGCTAGTAATCTAATGCATTAATATTTCCTGGCCAGTAATCAGGGTAAAATGATTTATCCAAGTGTTACCGTTGTTGTCATTTTCCTTCGTAAAACCATAGACAGTATTTGCTTTCTTCGCTTGTCTTGGGCATCAAAGTGGAGTGCAGTTGATCTTTTAATTAATGAGGACCGGGGTCTTCAATCTGCTTCCATACGTAAAGTGCTCCGAGACAACGTCTGCTGTGATTGACGGCATATAAATGAAACTGAATTGAACTGAAATAGCTGTTTATTCGACAGTACAAACAGTGAAACACGCAAACACCAAATGAACAGTCGCAAGCAGCCGCAGCAGGCCGAAAGTCACATCCAGACGCGTACAAAACAGATGAACCGGCCTTGTTCATCATGTCACTCACTAGGCCACGCCCCTTAAAACACAGTTGTTGTGACTTCAGGCTTGTCCCAACATAAAATATATTAAAAAAAAGCTTCATTTCTTTACATTTTCTGTTATTGTTTGATTCTGTTTTTATACAATGCAATCCTTTTTTTCCCCTTCATTTAAAATAATGGAACAAAAAAATTTTGGGGGGCTGGAAGAAATTGATGCAATTTCAATTCATTTCAATGGTGA
Source organism: Phyllopteryx taeniolatus (assembly GCF_024500385.1). Lineage (NCBI taxonomy): Eukaryota > Metazoa > Chordata > Actinopteri > Syngnathiformes > Syngnathidae > Phyllopteryx > Phyllopteryx taeniolatus. The sequence continues at coordinate 12,934,970 of NC_084522.1, forward strand.
ATATTGATTTGATATATGAGTAGATTGAGTTATGAGTTTGGTCACAGAACAAATGAAACTCTTAAGTCAAGGTACCACTGTATTAATAACTTTTTGCTCTTTCACCGAAAAGCCCAAAATGACATTTGGACTGTTTAGCATACTGTATGTCGAACTACTGCATGTTAAATTATTTTTAGCATGTTTCGTAAGCACAAGGTAAAGTGGACCTTTCTTCCTGTCATTTTTCTCTATGTGGCCCTCGGTGGAAAACGGTTGCACCAGTAACAGTTTTCATGTCATGTCTCCATAACGTCCTCTTCACCCTCTGCTCTGCTCATTTTCCTCGCTCTTTTGTTCCCCCCCCCCCAGGCCTCGACAACTCCAGCCGTCAGACGATGCAGCCGCCTCCGTACATCCCGGGTCCGCAGGACCCCAACGTACCTCAGCACCCCAACATGCCACCCGGCGCCCAGCCCAGCTATCCAGCGCCGCCTCCGCCCCCGGGCTCAGAGGGATACCTCCAAGAGACTCAGTTCCATTGTAACGCAATGGGACCCCCGGGGCCCCCGCAAGGCTACACGGTCCAGACTCAGGGTCCCGGAGGAACCATGCCCCATCCTCCAGTGGGATACCTCCATTCCGGGTACCCTCTGCAGCTGCAGCCATGCACAGCTTACGTTCCTGTCTACCCCATGGCGTCGGTGAGTCATATTGAAGTCACAAGACTCTTTATTTTGTCACTAACGCTTGCAAAGTACTCAATTTGGCCTCGGCATTCAAACACATCACTGGAGAAGTGGGTATCTTTCCAGCACCAACAGAAATTGAGGGAGTCCTTGGGAATCATGGAGCCATTTGAACCGTAACAGGGAGGGATTTATTGCTTGGCAGAACCAATGGGCATTCAATATTTGAGATGGCTGTCACTTAGACAAAAAAAAAAAAAGAAGAAGAAGCTTTTGTTGTTTTTTGTTTTAGTAAGAAGGTTTTAAGTGAATAAGAGAACTTTACAGTCAAATAGAAATAGTAGGCAAGAAAACATACAGGTACTGTCTAATTTACTTTTACAAAAATCTAATTTCAATTCCAATATTCTAAACAGAAATTGTGAATGTAATACAGTACCTGAAACAACAAAGGGTGGTCTTGAACAGGGTCCCAAGCATCAAGCTAGGACCGCCACTGACAAGCGGGATAGAAAACGGATGGAGACAATGACGTACTGTACATCAGCAGAATTGTTCGGACTTTTAATGTTATGCTGTATGAACGGCCGCTTGTTGTCAATCAGAATTAGAATTCGAAAGAATTGAAGAATTACAAAGTCAGACAACTCCAAAACAAAGCGCTAAACTCTATGAGTTTATTTACACAATCGTATCACTGCTCTGTATCTTAAGTGAGTGTAAAATACAAAGGGAAAACTGTCCCCCATTTGCCCTCAATGCGATATATTTTAAAATAGCGGCTGGAGTGTTAATTTAATGTAACTGTTGGTGTACAGTAGTGAAGTGCAGTCAAGTGATTTTCAGCAGGCAGCATGGCTTCACTTCCCACTCGGTGACGGTGTGAACGTGGGTGTGAATGGTTGACTGCTTCTATATTTGGGTGTAGTTTGCCCCCCAGCCCCAAAGTCAGCTGTGATTGGCTCCAGTTCTCTGTGCCCTTCAACAGCATAAGCAATATCTAAACTGGATGCGTGGATGGATGGATGGATGTCAAATTCATTCGTTTCCACACATTGCGCTGTACCGGGCATTTATTCAAGTAGAGGCCTGCATTTGTGTAAATGCTTATCGACCAACAGAAAGCTTATGTGAGTGCACATCTTCATTCTCAGAAGCATGATATTGCCTTTCATATCTTGCAGCAAATTATAATTGCGTTTAAGAGCATATGAAAGCAGCGGCAAAGCGATGAGACTATACTTTAATATCACAGCATATAGTGCTAAATATAAATGTGTGCGCATCCCAACAGATTTGTGAGAAAAGCTTGGATTTCCTTTCAGAATCAGTATTTTTAATACTCAAATGCGGGCCATTGATTGAAAATATGATTCATCAATAAAATCCTTTTATTTTGCAAAGTTGCGCAAATGAGTACACACCAATGAAAGTCGAGCAAAGCTCAATTTTAGATTTTTTAAAAATCTAGTTCAAAATGTTCATTTATACATTATAGGGGCAGCCCTATATGCCTGCAACTGGAGGTCACCCAGCGATGCCACCGGGTCAGATTCATCCCATGCAAATGCCGCCCAACATCACCTTAATGGACCGCCGGCCGCCGCATGACTACCTGCCCATCGCGGTGCTCACCACGGTGTGTTGCTTCTGGCCCACTGGCATCATTGCCATCATCAAAGCGGTACAGGTGAGTGCCCACACACAAGCACGTGCGCACAAAGCTAGCAATCATGTCAGCAAGCTCACAACACATTGTAGCCGGCTTTGAAATGTAGAAGTTTGGCGAGATGTCAAAAATTCGTATTGCGCCTGGAACAGGTCAACACAGAACACTGACGCGCACGCAGCGCACGTTTCACTCGTCTGTCGGCAATCACCGGACAGGAAGTGATGTCGGCTGACTCCGCTCCGTATGTGCACAGCGCACTACCTTCGCCCAAACTTTTGCATTAAAGAGGAACTACTGCGAATGTCACACTTTTAACGAGTCTGCAGCCCAAAACCCGAAGTTGCCTCATAAAATGAGACGACAGGCATAAGCCAATCAATTTTACTCATCATTAACTGTACACTCTTTATCCTTTTCATCGAAAACTACATATATTTAGAAATATTTGTATTATAATATTTCATTTTCATTATTTAACTTTTGTCCTGTTCAAGGTGACTCGGCAGCGGTGGTCAATAGAGGGTGCTACTGCTATCTATCTATCTATCTATCTATCTATCTATCTATCTATCTATCTATCTATCTATCTATCTATCTATCTGTCTATCTGTCTATCTGTCTGTCTGTCTGTCTGTCTGTCTGTCTGTCTGTCTATCTATCTATCTATCTATCTATCTATCTATCTATCTGTCTATCTGTCTATCTGTCTATCTAATCTATCTATCAAGCTGTGCTTGTGCAACAGCAGCAGACTGTGCAGGCCGACATGTACCCAACAGATACATTACATAACGGCACCATTTAGGGAGCAACTGGAGGGCATGTTTTCTTTTTTGTTGTTGTTGTTATTATTTTATTTTTTTTATTTTGTTTTACTCCCAGTGGTCTTCCTCACGCAGCTTAGTTGGTTTTGAATTGAGTTGAGCTGACAAGGCCTGGGCCTGACTTTGGAGTGTAAATGCAGTGCCACGTGGCCTCTTTCCTTCTGCACGCTTGGTGACATCGATCCGTTTGTGTTTGCGCTGCACCCACTCGTGCATCTTCTAGTTACATAATATTCAAATGGCCCCTCCAATGGAAAGCCGTTTGAGCATTTATTCGATATACAACCCCAATTCCAATGAAGTTGGGACGTTGTGTTAAACACAAATAAAAACAGAATACAATGATTTGCAAATCATGTTCAACCTATGTTTAATTGAATACACTACCCATGATTGGGTATAAACGGAGCTTCCCTGAATTGCTCAGTCATTCACAAGCAACGATGGGGCGAGCTTCACCTTTTTGTGAACAAGTGCGTGAGAATATAGTCGAACAGTTTAAGGACAATGTTCCTCAACGTGCAATTGCAAGGAATTTAGGGATTTCATCATCTATGGTCCAGAATATCATCAAAAGGTTCAGAGAATCTGGAGAAATCACTCCATGTAAGCGGCAAGGCCGAAAACCAACACTGAATGCCCGTGACCTTCGATCCCTCAGGCGGCACTGCATCAAAAACCGACATCAATGTTTAAAGGATGTCACCACATGGGCCCAGGAACACTTCAGAAAACCAATGTCAGTAAATACAGTTCGGCACTACATCCGTAAGTGCAACTTGAAACTCTACTATGCAAAGCAAAAGCCATTTATCAACAACAGCCAGAAACGCCGCCGACTTCTCTGGGCCCAAGCTCATCTAAGATGGACTGATCCAATGTGGAAAAGTGTCCTGAGGTCCGACGAGTCCACATTTCAAATTGTTTTTGGAAATTGCGGACGTCGTGTCCTCCGGGGCAAAGAGGAAAAGAACCATCCGGACTGTTATGGATGCAAAGTCCAAAAGCCAGCATCTGTGATGGTATGGGGCTGTGTTAGCGCCAATGGGATGGGTAACTTACACATCTGTGAAGGCACCATTAATGCTGAAAGGTACATACAGGTTTTTGAGAAACATATGCTGCCATCCAAGCAACGTCTTTTTCATGGACGCCCCTGCTTATTTCAGCAAGACGATGCCTAACCACATTCTGCACGTGTTACAAAAGCGTGGCTTCGTAGTAAAAGAGTGCAGGTACTAGACTGGCCTGCCTGCAGTCCAGACCTGTCTCCAATTGAAAATGTGTGGCGCATTATGAAGCGTTAATTTCGGTCAACAGTAGAAGGCAATATTGGCAAACATGGCGGCCCCCTGAGGCATTTTTGGGATTGCTACATAGTTTCCAGGCAGGACACGCCCTGCTGCAACATGATTGGTTCCTGCGTCGTGGGAAGGGCAGGCTACGCAGATGTGACGAGATGACCATCCTAAAGATGTGTCACATTTGTACAAACAAAAAAACAAAGATGTTTCCTATGGTTAGGTTTAGAGCCAGGGTTGGGGTTTAAGGCGGTTTTGGATGGGTTAAGTTTGGGATTAGGGTGGGTTAGGGTTACTGGGAAACATATTAACCCTGCCACACTTAAGTCACATACTTATTTTCCTGTCTGGAAGCAGTAGGGCGTGTTCTACCGGGATACAGCAGCCAATCATAGTGCAGTGGTGAGTCTCCTGGAGCCAGTAACAATGTGGGAATCCTAATTATTCAAATTATTATTCCACTAACGCAATATTAATCAGAATATCGTGTTTTAAATCGTGGTGGTACATGTAACGTATTCTTGCAAGGAAAAAAAATGAGAGCTTTTGATACTCTGGATGTCAAATAAATACTCCAACGGCTTTTTATACCCTCCCTCTTCATTTAGGTGCGTACGGCCATCGCCAGAGGGGACATGGTGACGGCAGAGATCGCCTCCCGCGAGGCCCGCAACTTCTCCTTCATCAGCCTGGCGGTTGGCATCGCCTCCATCGTGCTGTGCACCATCCTCACCGTGGTGGTCATCATCGCCTCGCAGCATCACGATGACGACTGGGAGCCGTAGCAGGACGGGGGGAGGGGGGGCCGTTAAACATCAGCTTAGATAATTACATGGAAACAGGAGCACTGATCATATGCACTGTTACTGCTTGCAGCTACACCAGGCTGGTCTCACACACACACACACGCGCGCCCGCACACACAACCATGTGACCAAACATGCTGCCATCAAACACACATTGACAGCCAAAACAACCAAGCACGCTGGATGTCCAAAAGCCAAATACAAACTGTTATCCACCTTATATTTACACTGAGCTTCAATTCGTTGGTGTCATGGGAGCAGTGACACAAAGATTAAGTCACTAAAATATACGAATATTTAACCAAGTATACGGTATATATTTACAGTGCAGTATATGAGTATTTTGGGGGTTGGATTGCTGTGCCATGTTGATAAACAGTGTGCTGCTCTTTTATTATTGGCGATGCACTTGTGTTAGAGACTCAAATTAAGTGTCATGGGGAGCGGATCGATACACATTTAACACACCAAACCAAATGTAGGCTAGTTGACAAAGTGGCAACACGACTTTGTTTGGGAGACGTTTTGTATTTTGCTGTCAAAACATACAGTATATAATATGTGTCAGTTTGTGGATTTCTTGAAAAAGTTATTTATTGATTTATCTATCATGTGCCAGACATTTACGTTGTGTGAGAATCGGCTCGAATTCAATACCATACCGTATTATCAGGATTACTATGAATCTGAGGTGAGATGATGCAGCTTCTTCCGGCCGTCGTTCGCGTCGTGCATGATAATAAATCAATTGTTGTGAAGCGGTATAACATTTCTAAAAGCAACATTCTAAATTGACATTGATAGATTTCGATATATTGTTTTTAGAAGCGTATTGGCCTATATTGTGTGCGCTAGGCACTATTGTGAAATGGTAGCGATTAGGAGACCGCATAACCTTGCATGCCATCCTCAGTTTGAATCCATTCATCTTTAATACGGAGGCTTGGTGTGCACATGTAAGCTACTATATACACTATTCATTTCCTTCAATATGAGTGTGGTTGTTTTAATGTAGCAATCGTTAGAGCAACAGTGACTTTAAGGAAATGGGAATGGGAACACTTGAAATGAATGTTCATGATAGAAGAGGGAGATCAAATTAATAAGAATGCCTAAACTGCTTTGTAGCCCTTTGGTCTTAGTGAGAATTCTTTTTTGTTGGCTTTCTCTTGCCCTGTTAATCCCTGGACGGGAAGTAGGTTTTTTTTTTGTCACATACACTGGGTACGGAAAGTATTCAGACCACCTTCAATTTTTCACTCTTTGTTATATCGCAGCCATTTGCTTAAATCATTTAAGTTCTTTTTTTTTTACCCTCATTAATGTACACACAGCACCCCATATTGACGGGGGGAAAAAATCGTTTTTGAAATTTTTGCAGAGTTACTAAAAAAGAAAAACTGCAATATCACACAGACATAAGTATTCAGACCCTTTGCTCGGTATTTAGTCGAAGCAACTTTTTGAATGATTTTAGCAAATATAACAAAGAGTGAATCATTTAAGGCGGTCTGAATACTTTCCGTACCCACTGTCTCTCTTCGACTGCCCCTTTCCTCATTTGGATGATACTATTTAAATTATTTGAGTAACTATACATAGATATTATAGTTTATATAAATGTATACATTTTGTTATTTTTATGAAACTGTCACCAATAGTCAGTGTTTATTGAAGAAAGTTTGGTGCTTTAAGTGCTAACTAAAAATGTATAAAGTTGCTCACATATAGTACAGTATGTTATCTTTTTTGTTTGTTTGTTTGTTTGCCATTTCTAGGTGGAATGGAAGGGAAACATGCCTACTTTGCCTTTGAAAAATATGCATGTTGGGTTATTAAAGACTCGAAATCACAGGTATCAAACTCAAGTCCCGAGGACCAGATTTGGCCCGACACATCCTTTTATGTAAGTCATTAAAGCTAATGAAGTGTGTCTTCTCATGTTTCTTGCTAAAAGCATCTGTACCAAAGGTGTGATTTTGTTTTATTTTACTTTATCTGGTTTTACAAACATTTTCACCAAACCCCTTCTTAACATCGGACAATAGTTCTTCTGTACTGTATACAAAAGTATCCGCTTGCCACTGTTTTACATGTACATACAGTACGGTAATAACAATCAAATACAATGGCAATAGCGCATACCGTATGTACGTAAACAAAGTAATGAGACAATTTAATTCAACCTACTACTAATTGTTTGTAGATCAAAACTTCCTTGAAGGTTGTTCTTTTCTTTTAGAAGTTTAAAGCCTGTCTTCTTTCTGTCAGTCATTTTGGCAAGCAGAGAGCTGTGATTTAATTTCTCGCTTTGGAAGGGGAACGACCACTAAACATTTTCAGAAGATTTCTGAATTGTTTTTGAAATTATTAGTAGGTTATCGGTAAATTTAATTGGGCTCATCACTTTTTGGCTGCCCATTGTAATAACATGATGTGGTGATTATACACTTATATGCTTTTTACAGTCATAATGGACTTCTACTATTTGGCCGATGCCGAAAATGAGTTCGACACACCTGCGAATTGAGTGTAAATGGTTGTTGAAATGTGCCCTTGGACTGGCTGGTGACCGGTCCAGAGTGGACCCCACCGCTCGCTCTTAAGACAGCTGGGATAGGCTCCAGCTCACCCGCGGCCTGAATGAGAACAAACACGATAGAAAATAGATAGCTGGAACTAGTTGCCAAGAAAATATTAAGAAAAGACTGCAATATATAAACAAAATATTTAATGGGAAATTCCCTTTTTGGTGTCATACAGTATTCAAATACAAATGTTCCCAAAATGATGCTAGGAGAATATATATATATATACTACATGGAACTTAGATCTATGTGTTGAGTTCAAAAGGAGCAACACAAAGTCGACAATCCAAAAATGTCAAGCTATTAATTACTTTGTAAGTTACACTGCAGGCCCTTATTAAAAGAAATGGTTCATTTAAAGCATGAATTGCAGAGCCGCGTTGCTGTTAAGTGCGTATTTGCGCTGTTTCTACTCAACATTCACTTCTAGCATATCTAGTTTAGATAGCGCTAAGCTGCAGCTTCTTCAGTGCTTTGCTTTCTTATGCAAATATTATTTTGATTTATTGCCTGCTTAGTCCATATTTAATTTCCTCTAACCTTGTCATAGCAGTGATTATTTTTTTCAAGGTTAAATACGAAGTGTACCAGCTTTCTGTTTAATTGTGATTATTTATTTCTGGATGTGGTGCAAAGGAGTTGAGCTGTTTTGAGTCATGAATAAAATGTATGAATTACGATCTGTGATTGAAAACTTACCTTTTTCTTTGGGTGTGGGTGTGTGGGTTTTTTTTCCACCTCTGTGTGTGTGTCTCTCCAAGCTCTCACTAAAAAGCTATTTATAGCTGACCCGTTTTCCTGCGCCTGTGTCTTTTCCCCTCTTGCTCTCATACGCTATGACAGTGTGTCTCCCTGTCTTGTACATATTCACTTAATTCTTGGGATTTAAGAAACACGTGTTTCTATCTTTATGTCATGTTAAGACAATGGTAATACAGTGCCACTGAGAGATGAGGTCAGTCTGAGACAGTCTGAGTCAGTGCACTTTGGATGCAAAAGCAGATAGCGGAAAATGGATTACGGATGGGTTGCCGGGAAAAAATAAACCTGAATTGTTCCCAGATGAGGAATCGCAATACAGTAAATAGTCAAAAATAGCATGCCAAAAATGTGGGTATTCAATCACAGTTAACCATCAACATTTTGCCAAACATGATTCTGAATGATATCCAGCATACTGTATTTTTCTTGTGTGAACATTATGCCTCCTGGCACACATATAGAATAAGACTTACAGAATAACTAAAGTAAATACATAAGTATATACATGTACAAATATTCACAAAGAATCTATACATATACATTGCTCAACAAATTCATTCAACCATCTGTCATGAAGACAAGACGAGACCATCCAGCATCGCGAAGTGCTTTAATGCGGACTCTTTCTATTTCACTGAGCTCTCCACGTCCTAACATTGGGAACAGGAATGAGTAATTAAGACACATCAGTAAACATTTTTATACCAAAATTTCTAAGAGAAGTCAAAAATGAATTTAACCAAGGAAATCGTGGAATGCAAGTGAATAACTACAATTTACCATAGACCCAAGGACGCTGACGCAAAAAACAGATAATGCACGTACTATTTGTCAATACTCGTGTGACATCATACCAGTGATACACGGTGTGCTCTGCAAGAAATGGAAGGCCACGTCGAAAACTAAGAATTGGAGCACAGGATCTTCTTGGTGTGTGCATGTTTGAGAATAGGCGCAGATGTTTTACGTATGAAACATTATACATGCATGATAATGGGAGACTGTTGGAACATTATTGTCTGTAAGATTGCTACATGACTTCCTTTCTTATGTGCTATTAACAGTGATGGTTAAAGCGACTCCCAAAATACAAGTCCTTTGAAAGTACGTATTATAATATTGCTTTCTCTGAATTGTAATTGTAAAACATTGCACCTGTTCCTACCCATGAGTTTTGGATGGACTGTTGGGAATAAATGAATACAGTTTCATGGAAGAAATATTTGAATTTAGGTTGTAAATGTAGGCCAGTCTTTCTGATAGTGTTTTAGGTCAGCAGAGAAGATTTCCAGAAGATGAGTACTGCCCCATTTCTTTCCCATTAAACCTTTAAAAACCACACAACAACAAAACATGGATAACGTTTACTTGCCAGGCTGCATTTGCTACTTTAAACTTGAACTAAATGTCATTTCTGGCATGTACTGTATATAACGATTTATATTAAACCGGCCAGTGACTACGTGAATGTCAACTGAAACGTTGACCAATGGAAGAAACAAAAGCCATCCCATGGTGGAATGATACATGCTGACTGAGGACTAATGACATTTCCAGGGAAAGATATGGCCTGGGAACTCAGAACCAAAGATGGAAGCCGAGCCAGCATCGTGTGCCCAGGATCACAGATGGCCGTTTAGCCTCCCAAGGAGAACCAGCGTCTCGTGAAACTGTTTAACTTGGCCTCATGCTGCACACCCTTCTCTGCTACTTTTCTTCAGAGTGCCAACTTTCTTTTAGGTGGGGCTCACTGCATGGCCGGGAATCTGCGCATGGTTATGCTGTGCAGCAGAACAGGGCTATCGTTTGAGGGGGGAAAAAGGATCGAGACTAATAATGGCTTCTTTCTGGATCGTAGCCTAGTGTGCAAAACAAGACATAGTTGGACAATTTCAATGCGGAAGAACTTGTAAGCCTTGACTTGACTTTTGCGCCGGACCGGAAATACGTCACAAAATCAGACAACACGGATGAATTGTGTGAAGTCAGAATGAATTACCCATCGTTAAGTAGTAGTTAATATTTGTAATGCTCATCTAAAAAATCCACAAAATATATGTATTTAATTACTTCAATTCTATTTAAGTCTTCTTGGTGAGTGCTGGTGTGATGCCTTAGCACCCTCTATTGGGTAGCTACCACTGCTGTATTGTATTAAAGAAACATGAAACATAATAAAAGAGAACGCACAGAAATGAACCTCTTTCATGACGTGTAATTAGTGTAGGTTGGGACACAACTACAACAAGAACTGTAGTGTATGTGTGCCTTTCATCACTGCCAGGCCTCCATGTTAACATGAATATTTGAATTCAACGGCCGTCAGTGGCAGTGAATGATTAAGCGCAATGACATCAAAGTCACCTGCATGTGAACATTTTGGCATGCATTCGGGGCTACTGCAACCCCTTGTAAGTGTTCTCATTTTGTATTGGCAAAAGCACTTCAGCGACTGTGGCTCCATTTTTATTTTTCACTTCCCTCGCGCAGCGGTATATGTGAAGCTCGTTCGTATCGCATATTTTTCATTGCAACGCAAAGCAAAAAAAAGAAAACTTGCTTGGTGAAATTGTGTGGACTGGACACCAGCCAATCGTAGCAGAAGGGATCCAGTATAATTCCAAATTGTCCATTTAGTTCCACTTTTTCCCCATCCAGTCTGTTGTGCTATTCGAGTATCTTGAGTTTGATGAACTGGCAAAGGCAGAATGGCGCGGTGGGGCAGTGGTTCCTCGGAGGTTGTAGGTGATGGTGTGAGGCTCCAGATAGCCTATCAGACACCAGCAGCTTCACGTAGGCGGCGCTGTAGGTCATCAGCAGCTGGTGGGCTCGAGCCTACGGCAAAAGAGCAACGATTGATATTGTCAGAATTGCACATTTCACTATAGAGTGAAACCCCGAATATTGACAGCATTTTTGAGGGAATCTATCCATTATTCACTCTGGCCAAAGCAATCAAAGTATTACTTTTAAAGCACGTTGTGGAATCTTGGTGTCAATGAACTACCATAATTTCTCGTGTATAATGCGCACCTATGTATAATATGTACCCCAAAGTTGACCTCAAAATTCTGGAAAAACCTCCTACCTATGTTTAATGCATTTTTACAATGCATGATTTTGCTTCAAACCATATGATCAACACATGAAGTATTATCTGTATTTTGTTCGTTTTTTCAAAGAATTATTCTGAAGTCAAGCACTTTATTTGAACACTTAATATTTTCTTTTTATTTACTCGCTTTTATTTTGAAATTCACAACCCTACTTTTGTTTAGTAAATGAGAAAACACAGTGGTGCTCATATGTTTCATTACACAGGCAGTATTTGTAAGATGGGTACAATTGTTTATAGAAAACATAGAATGGCCAGGCGAAAACACATTTAATTTTATTTTAATGGGATTCAAATAAAGCTGTCAAGCATTTCAGAAAAGCATTATCATGAAACAAAACATAACCATAACAAAAATTAATAACGGTTGTTGTTCAGTCATCAGTCGTGTTAAAAAAAAAAAATAAAATAAAAAAATAACTATATTTCACAAATTCTGCAAGGGTATGTAAACTTATGAGCACAACTGTACATATATGTAATCATACGTACCCCTGTCATATTGGAATGAAAGTGTAGACTATACCTTTTTCATAACCTCTAGGTGGCGGTGGCATATTGGAATGAAAGTGTACAGCTTTTTCATAACCTCTAGATCGTGGCATACATTTATAAAATGTAGAAGTTTTTTTTCATTTTCCCCTATTCCTATATATAATGCGCACTATTGACTTTTGAACTTTTTTTTTGGGGGGGGGGGCAATGCGCATTATACACAAAGAATTATGGTATGTTGCAGTCGGTTGAGAAGCTTCATTTATACAAAAATAATGTTTTGCCGCCATCTCGTGGCATCTTGGTGCCAAGGACCTATGTTTAAGTGAGTTGAGCAACTTCAAATGGTTATTTTCAGCTACCCTGTGGCAAGTTGGTGCCAAAGAACTATGTTGAAGTGAGTTGAGGAGTTTCATGTAGTGCTTTGCCACCATTTTGTTGGATCTATAGGCAATTACAGTATCGACCTTTTTGTGAGGGACATCTATTACTTGCAGAATTTTGTTATTCATGGCAGGGCTGGGTCCCTATCTCTCATGAGTGCATTTCCAACATCCTGTGGCATCTAGGTGTTAAATAACTACGTTGAACTGATTTGAGGAGTTCCATTTAGACAAAAATAGTGCTTTACCACCATCTTTTGGGACTCACAGGCAATTATAACCCTTTTTGTGGGGAGTGTCAATTACTCGCAGATTTTTGCTTTAGAGAGACTTTGGAGTGTGACTACGTGTCTGACCTGAGCAGGTAGGGATACATCAGGAATGAGACTGTAGTTGGTTGTGACTTTAGATGAAGAAGAAGAGGAAGTGCAGCCTCTGTCTTCCTTTCTCAGTAGAGGCCTCTGCTCCTCTGAAACTTGCTCCACATCCGAGGGAGCTTCTTCGGGGTCCCCGCTCGGGACCTCGGTCACCAGGACCAGATGGGACATCTTCTTCTTAAGATTGCTCTGGTGAGAGTGTGACACTGGGTAAAGTGTTTTCACGACACCTTTAAAGTATGTTGACCCAGTTTGACGGCCAGAGTGCACAGATAACTCACCCAGGTGTCAATGCCCCCTAAACTGTGCTCCTCTAGAGTTTCAGTCAGCGTTCGCAAACAACGAGCCATGTCCCAATACACAAAGTACAGCTATGGAAAAGGAACAAATGTTCTTCATTTCAGATGTGTACTACAATTTTCTAATCTTGTACTTAGTTCTGCTTCTCGCATTTGGTATTTTAGTATCACGTTTACATTTATTAAATTAGTGTATTATTTGGGCAGCATGGTGGTTAAATGGTTAAAAAAAAGAAAGAAAAAAAAAGGAAATACTGAAATGAGTACTACAGTATAGTACTTATTTTGAGCAAAATAACCTGTCTATAGATCTGGAAAACCGGACTTGGCAACATTTCTTAAAACATGTCAAACTAACTAGCCTAAAAAGCACAATGTCTTAAAACTAGTGTACTGATACTATCTTACTGAAACTGAAACACAAGGCCCGGGAGCCACATCCGGCCTACCGAATCATTTTATGTGGCCCGGAAAAACAAATCTTTTGCCTCAGCTTCTATATATTCTTGCTCAATTTTCAAATCGTCATATTTTGCAAGCATTTTTAGCAGTTTACCCAACTCCTTTTTACTGTAACTGGAATAATAGTTGTACAAACTGTTATCCTTGACTTCTGCTTTTAAAACGACTTATCAATCAATTTATTGTGTATATGTAAAACTATAATATATGGAAAACTATGATGAAGCAATGAAACATTTATTTCATGGTTTCACGGTCATAACGGCCCTCTAAGGGAAACCGTAACTACAATGTGGCCCGTGAAAACAATGCGTTTTTTGGTTTGTTTTTTTTAAGATAAACTTACTCATAACCACTAATAAATCAAAATAACAACTTATCATACCTTATTAAGATTTGTAAGGGGAACAAAATGAAAGTAAAGATTTTACACAAAAACCGCCAGGTAAGAAAAGCTATCTTGGTAGACAAGGAACAAGCAGTTTATCCAGTGTAGTCAGACTTTCTATGCTTGTTGTTCTGCATTCCTCCAGTGGAATCTGAAGAATCACAGAATTGGATGTTCAAACTGCGCATTATGTTGCAGTGGCTTAAACCTTTGTTTTTAATCCATGGCAGTACATTTGTCAAGTATAGTTCACTTGTATTTAACATTTAAGAACAATAAATGTGTATTTTATCTATTGGAACCGTTTATTTTCAAACATTTATTCATATACACATTTTATTTAACTAATAGTTCTGCCATACATTTTAACTGAGTCATTATTTAAGTATGTGGGGTTTTTTTTTTTTTACTTCACAAAAGGTTGGAGAACCACTGGTGTAAAATACAACATCCATCTCTCCTCAGTCGGGTCACGGATGAGCAGGAGCCGAGTCCCAGCTGGTCGAAAGGTGAGGTACACTTCAGAGTGGCCGCCAGCCATTCCTAGTAAATTGCAACATATCCTCACAGTTTTAACTCTATTGGTTGATTTAAGGACCAACCTGCATGCTTCCTTTGCAGTTGTACACCCAGTCAGCCACGGCCACCAGCAGCTTGTGTTTGACCATCGTCTCATTCACCTGGATCAGCCGCACATCCAAGTTCATGTCGAGCTGACACAGACATCATGTACACTATATGTGTTATATGTATTTCCAAAGCATAGCATCCGCAGAACACTGAAGGAGATATGTTTATTTTACCCCTTTTTTATTTTGGTTGAGAACGAAGATGATGGCAGTGGTGAGGAAGATAGAGATCAGACTGACACACAGGCACAGGATCCAGTAGTCACTGACGGTCATATAGAGGCGCAGGGTGGAGAAAACGGCACACCACAACACTACGTACAGAAACTGCAGGAAGTAGCGCAAGCACAGAAAATAGATTTGTGTAAATAATCTATTGACACTGAAATGTCATCGCTCCCTTTTTTTCCCCCAGTAAGCGATGCAGAGGTGAACACTGAAAGATACCTTAATGCAGGGCAAAATCCACAGTCCTCATTCAAAGCAATTATGCAAAGAAAACGAAGACACGCTGCTGTGACACGTGTAGAATGTGGTTGGGCATTGTCTTGCTGAAATAAGCAGGGGCGTGCGTCCATGAAAAAGATGTTGCTTGGATGGCAGCATATGTTTCTCCAAAACCTGTATGTACCTTTCAGCATTAATGGTGCCTTCACAGATGTGTAAATTACCCATGCCATTGGCACTAAAACAGCCCCATACCATCACAGATGCTGGCTTTTGAATATTGCCTCCATAACAGTCCAGATGGTTCTTTTCCTCTTTGGTCCGGAGGACACGACGTCCACGATTTCCAAAAACAATTTGAAATGTGGACTTGTCAGACCACAGAACATTTTTCCACTTTGCATCAGTCCATCTTAGATGACTGATGAAAAGCTGAATGACTGAGCAATTCAGGGAAGCTCCTTTTATACCCAATCATGGCACCCACCTGTTCCCAATTAACCTGGTCACCTGTGGGATGCTCCAAACAGGTGTTTGATGAGCATTCCTCAACTTTCTCAGTCTTTATTTCCACCTGTGCCAGCTTTTTTGGAACGTGTTGCAGCCATAAAATTCAAAGTTCATGATTATTTGCGAAAAACAATCAAGTTTATCAGTTTGAACATTCAATATCTTGTCTTTGTAGTGTATTCAATTAAATATAGGTTGAACAGGATTTGCAAATCATTGTATTCTGTTTTTATTTATGTTTATCACAACATCCCAACGGCGGCACGGCGGACAACTGGTTAGCGCGTCTGCCTTACAGTTCTGAGGACCGGGGTTCAATCCCCAGCCCCGACTGTGTGGAGTTTGCATGTGCTCCCAGTACATTTGTGGGTTTTCTCCGGGCACTCCGGTTTCCTCCCACATCCCAAAAACATGCATGGTAGGTTAATTGAAGACTCTAAATTGCACGTAGGTGTGAATGTGAGTGCGGATGGCTGTTTGTTTGTATGTGCCTTGCGATTGGCTGGCAACCAGTTGAGGGTGTACCCCGCTTCCTGCCCTCCTGATGGCTGGGACAGGCTCCAGCACTCCCCCGACCCTTGTGAGGAGAAGCGGCTCAGAAATTGGATGACTGGATGGATGGACAAGATCCCAACTTCATTGGAATTGGGGTTGTAGAATGAAACTTTTAGCTATGAATATGTCTGTTTAAAATAACATTTTAAAGCCAGTGCAGTACATTTTTATAATACAGTTCAGTTGTATTTAATTTTCAAGTACAGCACAATACATTAGCATTTAATCTTTCACATTCACTATTCATCTGCCTTATACTGAATGTGTGGTGTCCATTTTGACTGAAGTATAAGTTACCAAATATGGTTCCTTGCCCTCAAAAGGGCTGCTAAAGTTTGTTGCTGAGGCAAATTGGTGTGCCCAAAAAACATTTTGGCTTTCTGTGTCTACTAAGAACCTAATGTTGCCTGAGGCGCAATAGTTGACACATAAGTGACGATGGAGGAGGAGGGAAAACTAATTAGTATGCTTCCTAAACATTCAAAGTGTTCCATGACTGGACAGTTTCCACAATGATTAAATTATCACAATTTCAGAGGTGGCAAAAGTATGAACACGCTGTACATGAGTAAAAGAACATATACTTGTGATCCAACTCCTTTTAAGTACAAGTTAAAAACAAAAAGTACAGACTTTTTTTTGAAATTTACTTAAAAAGCCAAAATGTTTATTTATTTATTGGCCTGTCAATTATATGCAATAGCCTACCCATTTTGCTAACTTGGCACAACAGGAAAAAGAACTTCTCTGCACAGAAAATAGTTTTATTAACTTGCGTAGTACTCGTACTGAGAAGGAAAAAAAATCACTGGACACGCAATCAAAACGTGTTCCCATAGCTTTGCTAAATGACTAACAAAAAAACGAACTAATGAAAAACTAAATTTGATTTAAAAAAAAAAAAAAAAAAAAAAAAAAACAGCTAAATTACCTAATGAAAACAACTGGGAAAAAACACCTTACTTGGAGGTCTATTTTTTTTCAGATAAGAACTTGAGACTTCTGAAATAAGGCCATATACTGTAATATCTTGCTTCTCTGAATGTGTTGGGTCATCGTTGCTAATACTCCCTGGTTCATGTTCAGTCATGTTGCTGTTGTTCCTATTCCTTCCGCTTAATACTGTAAGTCCCAAAGATCTCAATCAATCAAGATGTCAAACTCCTTTGACTTAACCTCTCATTTTTAAAAAAAAATATGACAGCTGGGATAGGCTCAAGCACGCCCGCGACCCTAGTGAGGAGAAGCGGCTCAGAAAATGGATGGATGGATTTTTTATGTCATGTTGTCATTCACTGTGGTTTAAAATAGAAGCCTATTGACAAAGTAGGAAGTAGAAAGTATCGGTTGTACTGATATCACATCTGCTTTCATATGTTGGGCGTAAAAATTAAAGGTTGTCAGAAAAAAAAAAAAGACATATACCTAATCATCTGCTGAAGTACAGTAACAATGTACCGGTATTTGCACTTCTTTATATTCCACCACTCCACATTTCACACAATTCCAAATGAGAGGAATAACCCATCAAAGTCTGAAGAGTGAAGAAGTTACAAGGTACCAATGTACCAGTCACACTGTTGAATGATGTGTGTGCCATTGCATGCATGAAAGTGGACCATCTTTACCGGCGCCATTATGAAATGGAAGAGGGACGAGTTGAAAGTCATGTATCTTCTGACTGAAGGAACTTCCAGGGCTGATTTCAGTGGAGCCTCAATGTCTGTGATTGGAATCTAACATGATTAGAAAGGGGGGAAAAAACAATATTTATACACTCCACTTGTTCACCGAATAAGATGTAATAGTGGAGAGTGATCAAGTGTATGCGTGGGACCTGGAAGCCGTTCCTCTCCAATGCGGCGCTGCACAGTGAGAGATCAAAGCTCGGGTTTATTAGCGAAAAGCTTGGAATTGCCAGAACACACTGACCTAAGGGCAGGAGAGAGATGCTGTGTGTGTTAACATACTGTATGTAAAAGGGATCAACAAAATGAGTCCATTAGGCAAAATGCAAAGATTTAAACGTTACCATTTGCCAATTTGGGTTTGTTGTTGGTCTGTGATTGAACTTCCTCCACATCACTCTCCTCCATCATGTGATCATCATAATTCTTGTCCGCCATCTGCTCAAAGGAGAACAAAGTCATACAAAAAATGTCAAGCCTGGGTGGATTTACAACGAATACAAGCTGTATAAAAAAAAAATCCACCTCAACAAACTTATTACAATTTTTACATTTACCACTATGGGCTCCATTTTTGTTACTGTCCTAAACCTAGCTATGCGCATGGCGCATCTGCGAGGAGGCGCATTAGACCTGGTGTTGGTAATTTCGGGGACTGGCGTATATCATCATATTTAAAAGTGGGACGTCTGCGCTGCTGTGGGTGTGTTCACAGCAGTGGTGGTTCTAGACCAATTGTAGTGAGGGGGCAGCCTGGGGGCATGAGTTTTGTCAGAGGGGGCATGCTTTCTCCACAGAGCTGCAGGCCAATCAGGGTGTGATTTTGAAATTGGATGCTTATTTATTGTTAAAAAAAAATAATAATAAAAAATTACAAAATTACAAACGCAACGCTGGTTTTTGCTTCCATTTTTCATAAGCTGAATTGAAAGATCTAAGGCTTTCTCTTCTTGGAAACATGGGTAGGACTAAATGGAACAGTCCTTAAATGGTTCAGGTACTACCTGGAGGAAAGGAGTTATTTTGTAACCATTGGAAGTGTTCAAACTCATCGAATGGCTATGACCTATGGGGTCCCTCAAGGGTCAGTTCTTGGACCCCTCCTGTTCAGCCTGTATATACTACCCTTGGGTCAAATTCTTCAGAACTTCAATTTTGACAAGATTCTGACCTGACTTTCAACAGTCATATCAAATCAATTACTAAAACTGCCTTCTACCATCTGAAGAACATAACCAGAGTGAAGGTTTGCATGTGTCAAGCAGACCAGGTGAAGCTCATCCATGCTTTTATCTCAAGTAGACTTGACTATTGTAATGGTCTTCTGACTGGACTCCCTAAAAAGAGCATTAAACAGCTGCTGCTCATTCAGAATGCTGTGGCTCGGGTTCTGACCAGAACAAAGAGGCCAGAGCGTATTATTCCAATTATAAAGTCTTTACACTGGCTTCCAGTCAGCTTTAGAATAGGTTTTAAAGTTCTGCTACTGGTCTATAAATCACTAAACTCTTTAGGTCCTGAATACATGAATGAAATGCTAATGGAATATAAACCCAGTAGGGGTTTATATCGGTTTATACGACAGCGTAGTCCAGTTCCTGCCGATATGCGGCAACTTCGCACAGCCATTGAAGAGGAGTGGACTAACATTCCACTGGCCACAGTCAACAACCTGATCAAATATATGTGAAGGACATTTGTTGCACCGTGTGAGACAAATGGTGGTCACACCAGATACTGACCCCATCGATACAATGCAGCTTCACATTTTAGTGGCCCAAGGCACACCTGTGCAATAATTATGTTGTCTACTCAACATCTGGATATGCCACACCTGTGAGGTGGATGCCTGGATGGATTCTTTTGGCAAAGAAGTGGTGCTCACTCGCGTAGATTACACAGATTTGTGAACAATATCTGACAGAAATAGGCCTTTTGTGTCCATAGAAAGTCTTACATCTGTGAGTTTAGCTTATTAAAAAAAACAAGAGCAAAAACAAAAGTGTTGCATTTAGATTTTTGTTGAGTATATTTATACTGAATATCTGGAAAATGAATGAAATGTTGTTAAAAACTTGCAGCCATGTAAACATAGCTCTCGACAAGATCTATTGGCTGACTGTGACTTCAGCCACACATCATTTTACAACCTCACTGCAGCCAATTGAATTGCGTGCAGACAAGACTTCCCATCAGCACATGACTACTGAAAGCCCTTAAGCATGAGACACTGAAGTAGCATTTTATTCGTTAGCATGAGACTAGATCCAGAGGAGGAAGTTGAAACATTATGCAACATTTAGCAATACTCAGGTCCGATAGAAAAGACATGAGAAAAACAATAGACAATAGAAAAAAATGAAATAGCAGGAAATCAACTGTTAAAAAAGAGTGGTTATCACTCAGCCTGCTAGCAAAGTAGAACTAAGATCCTATCGGGTTTTTTTTTATGAGGCTTCACATGAATATTAAACAATAAAGAATACAAATATTCTTTTAAAATGAAATTGAAATTGAAATTGAGTAAGATACGACACAGCACATTAACACGCCACTTCCCCTATGGTCCTCTCAACAGCTTAACGTCTGTAAAAGGAAAAACCAAATCAAAAACCAAATTACCAAAAGAGACAAAATGGATCAAAACAAATCTCATGTCTTGCTTGTCTGTGTCACCTGTCCTGTCTCCTTGTCACATTTGAACACTGGTGTCATGTCACAGTTTGCCATTGCCACTGGAAGTTCACACTCCTCCTCATTGCTCTTTATGTTTCATATTGAATGTGTTTGCCTTCATCCCCATTGACATTTACACTAGTACAGCAAGCTACACAGACACTAACGCACAGGAGAAAACAATGTCATGGTGTCCACAATTGCACAAGTGCACCTTCAGTGTTTCAACACAAAGAGGAACGAAAACACACTCAAAACAACGTCATTTTTATTAGCTGTGACTGCATTTCTTCTTCTAAATCTTCTCATCAGTTTCTATTGACAATGAAAATGGCATGCGTGCCGACAATTTTATATTGTTAAATGCATCCTGGGAGTGAAGCTCAGGAGCTGCTTTCAAAGGAGATCATGTTTAGAGAAATCAATCATAATAAAACACTACCGACCTGCTCTTCTGATCAAAGTCCCTCATGCCAGCGAAATTGGGATGATGTTTTTAAATATTCCATTTCATCTGTTATTCCCAGATAAAACTGCCATGTCTCGAGAGCAGGTCAGTCAGGATGAGGCGTACCGCATATGTGACTTTCACACTTGGATGCGGCTCTCAGCTTCTCTCTCTCTCTCGCTCTCTCTTGCTCGCTCTCTTAGCGTGTGACTCAGCTCAGCAAGGCCTCATGACTATTGGAATGCTGTTCACGGTTCAACGCAGTTGTCTATGGCACTAGTTTGGAGCAGTTTACTTTGAAGGAGACATAATGTGCATTTTTTTTCTTTTTTTTTTCACAATTTAAAACAGTTCCCAGGTGTCTTAAGAAAATGTGTGTGACATGTTTTCTTCTCAAAATACCTGAAACATCAACAATTTTCAAAGGTGACGAACAAGAGCCTGCTTTGAATGACCTCGGTGATAAGAAAAGGAGCAGCAGACCATCTTCAGCTGTTAATCCTGGTAATAGTGCAAGGCTATTGTTCTTCAGCTTTGATCCTGGACACCCACTTTTGCAAATTTTGGAAAATGTTTAGTATTCAATCACCGCTCTTTGTTTCTAAGGTACATCCAAAATGACATCATTTCCAAAATGGCTGAAAGGAAGAGGACTCTTTTAAATCAACTCTAAAACAAGTATTTTCACTATAAACTGCATTATTGAAAGGGAAAAAAAAGGAAAAAAAGATAATTACTTTTTGGCAGCCCCTCATATTTGTCTTTATTACAAACACAACAAAAGAAGTGGTGTTTTTGGAGGGGCTGGAACAGATTAATGGCATTTCAGTTCATTTCAGAGGAAAATCTATTTGACATATGAGTAAATTGCGTTACGACCTTGGTCATGGAACAAATTAAATTTGTATGTCAGGGCAGGCTCGCTCCTGTGGTCTCATTGGCTGTTCACTGTGTGTATGAGGCGTATGGACACAAATACACCCAATACCCTGAAAATGCTTATTGGTGCTTATTCAAGAATATTTTGGGTTTGGGCAAAAAAAAAAAAGGTTTCGTTCAAACTCAAATTTCCTACATACTTTCATAATCAGAGGCTACAATATTATTTTTTTCCTTCGCTTATGTGTACTGTCCTGCATATTGTTATCAAAGAGGAAACGTTGGCACTTCTGTTTGGTTTAACTTTTGTTTAGCTATCTGCCCTTTTGCCTTTATTTGTACAGTAACGTGAAAACTTTCCCCAGGCACTTTGAGGTCTTGAAGTAGTTGAACAATAACAGAGTTTTTAAGATTTTTCCTTTACCCCCACAATGGATACACACCTTCAGCTAAAAGATTTTTTTTTTCACCAAAAAATAAATCATGGACTATTTAGAATTGAGAGTCTTTTGTGCAGAGTACCTCCATTTTCAGGGGCTCAAAAGTATTTGGACAAGACTCATAGGCCCTAAATTGGCCATTCTCTTGTTACTTAAAGATAAATGAAACTTCACTTATTTGAATCCAAAGGATTTTCATCCAGGCGTTCAAATTTCTGCTTATATTTAAAATACAATATAAAGTTCAAGTTCAAAGTCTATATTTAATGCATACCATAAAAACTGAGCGTCATTGGGCACATACTTCTTTTATTTATTTTAAGAATACACCTGGCATCTCTTTCTTTTTTCCATGCTAACATTGTGTATGCAGTGGCACATTCAATGATTGCATTTATATTTTAGATGTGCACGTTCACTTGCTTTCTTTGAAACACATTTAATTATATTTCAGTTCTGTTGGCACTTTCCTCCTTTGTGTTATTATTGATATTACTTATTTTACCCTGTAATAGCTGATTATGATACTTTATTCCAGATATGCGTGTTATATATCATGTTTGCTATTTATGTCTTGCTCGCCTGCTATCATTTTATTTTTGGGTTACATTTCCATCTATTATTTTTCAATATTTGCTCAAGAGTCATTTCAACCACAAATACCTGTAGCATAGTGTATAATGATTAGTAGTGGAGTAATGTTTCGGGCCTAATAATTCTACGTAGTGTGAGTATAAGTGGGGTCTTTGTTGTTTTACGTCAAATACTGCCATCGTGTGGTAGAAATATTGAGCATCAATGGGTGTCCTATTGATGCAGTCCCACAGGTTTTCCAAACTTTGTTTATCCAAATTTCCATTGGGTGGGACTCAGGGCACACCATCGAACAAAAATGTATAAAAATAATATATGTATAGTACATCCAAGTTAAACTTAACTGAACTTAAATTAAATGTATATATAATGTATATTAAATGTAATGTTTAAAAGAAAACAGATATATTACATTCCGATAATTACATGATAAATCTTTATATATATATATATTTATATATATATATTATATAATTATTATATATTTTTTAAGAACAACTGTCTATTTCCGGTTTTGGGCTCACGCTATGTTCATGTGACCACCCATCTTGGTCACATGAGCCATGAGCCAATAGGTTCTGCTGATTCAGAGTCGCAATGTGGACCAGCTGAGTGCTGCTTTTTCCTTTGTTTATCGACACTTTGAAGCAATTCTCGTCAGATACATGTCTTTTTCTCCCTAAATCTGAAGCTATGGCTCTTGTATGGGGATCGAACGTTAAAACAGGAAGTGTGCTGGCGACTGCACTTTCGCTGCTGCTTCCCGCTGTCATCGTCTGCTCTGTCACGGTAAAACACATCAACCTTAACTTGTCCTAAATACATTCTGAAAGCAATATTCTGGTTCATTTAATTAACGCATTAGTTATGTTAACCTTTCTTTTTTTATCTTTATTTTTATTTTATTTTATTTAAGGAACTAGTTTACGTAGTGGCGTAAGAAACGGGGCACAAGAAAGGACGCTCAGTGACTGTCTTTTTGTTTTGATTGATTTATAGTCATGGTTTAGAAGTGTTTTTCATGTGAATATAGCATCTAGATGGCCCATATTTCACTAACAAATAAGTTCCCTTGATGTATTTTTTTTTTTCCTCAAGAACACAAAATTGGCAGCCATTACCAATAATATCATTTAGTTTTGGAGCAATTGGTAAACAACTAATTGCCCTGGGAACGCCCCACATCGCCATAATCGATCCTCCGTTATGTCTTGGGGTGACATCGGAGACAGAACGAGAGACCAAATTTGCTCCATAGCCGGTGTGGCCAAAGAATGTACTATATTATTATATTCTATTATTATATATATATATATATAATAATTATTATTATATTATTGTATTACTACACAAAAGTGGCAGTATTTATTCATGTATTATAAATTATCACTGCTGGGCAGAAAATACGCACCTCCAAAATGACAATTTTTGAGGAAAATACTTTTGAAAAAAATAAAAAGCCATCTTGCTTGAGTTTATAAACACCGCTTTGTTCAAGTTGATATTATGCCTTATGTTGCTACAACATATCATTGCACACTCACATCAACAAGACGGCGTCCTCAAAATTATGATGGATTGCTAATTTATTACATTGTCATTGATTAAAATGGTAGAATACCAGGCGCCAGCCATCCCTCGTTAGAAGCTTCGCTCACGCCAAGCTACCACACTCATGGTGTCATTGATTAAAATGGTACAAACACTGCGCCGTGCTGGCTGGTGTTCGCCGTGTTGACAGCCGTGCCCATTCAAATCCGCTGCGGGTACATGTCGCCACCAATACAACTAGCCTTTAACTTATCAAAAGCAAATGCCTGCGGTACATCTTCTTCCCAAACTCTTTTTCAAAGGTAAGCGATGCAATAAATATATATATATGTATATAGCCATAAATTGATCTGCACACACTTACCTCTACCTTCTGCAACGAAGCATTAAAATAATTGCGTTTAACAAAACAAGCCTACTCAATTGTATCATCTAACTGCACTGCGTTCACAAAAAACATCCAGACTTCTAATATAGGCAACAATCTACGCCGCACGGCTTCTGCAGAACTAGAAATTAGGTGTTTTACAACACTTTATGCATGTTCAAGTGCATCTATAGATTTGTTCTCAAGCTATTTGCACCACTTTAAATTGGGTAATATTGTATAAAATTAACAACAGACGAAGTGAGGACAGACCAGTACTCTCAATTTGTGAAGCAACCAAGAACACGTACTTGAATAAAGAAATGTTCTCGTCTTCTGTCGCTGAAGTCAGCAGGCTCATGAAGGTTTCGACCTTAATGTGAGCAGGCCAAATTCTGGCTGAAAATCAAACATGTCATCAGAAAATGAGCCTAAAATTACCACTGAGTGTATTTTGGGTGTAATTCTTTTTCTACAGACATCATTTTTAAGTCCAGAACTATAGAATAAGAACCAATGTCCACAGCATTATAGCGGTCCTGTAACTAGTGTGTTAGCTCGTGAGTAATAGAATATGCCAAATAAGAGAATAAGTGGATGTCCCGGGACACATTTGTTGTGTGATTTTAACATACTTGGCCAATAAAGATGATTCTGATTCTGGGGTTATTGGCTAACCAAATTCACGTTTACCACATGACTATATACTGTACATTATGTGTAATCTTTTCCGAATTAGCCTGTCCCTGCTTAATTTCTCAGATTTTGTGCTATCTTGGTCCAGATCAAACCTCTGTTGTTTGAGGAGCAGCTACTGTGGGTGAGCGGGGTGGCGGGGGAGGTGGACACCTACAGGATCCCTCTGACCACCTTCACCCCCATGGGAAGTCTGCTGGTTTTTGCCGAGGGCAGGAAATCCTCATCAAGCGACGTGGGAGCGAAGTTCATTGCGATGCGGCGATCCACTGACAAAGGTAAGAACGTCACCCCCTTAACTTTTATCAAATTTAAGACGGGAGTTGGATAACCTATCCTCAGCTAGGATAGGTTCCAGCTCACCTGGGAGTGGGACCCTAATGAAAATGGATGGATGGATGCCTAGAAACAAGTTCATGCAGTGTCGTGAGGAGTGCAGTGACCTCTAAATTAGCGATACCAAGCAACTTTTACACAAACGCATGTCACAGCATACAAAGGCAGCCTCTTCAGTTCCAGAGTCAGTAGTTCATTTGCATCTGAAAGAAAAGGGATATTCCTTTGAGACATTAAATATGTCCAAATCTTGTACAGAGAGGACTGATGGTTTGAGAGCGGAGTAAAGGAAGCCATCTATGTCAAACTACAAAGAGGATGAAAACAAAGGAGGAAGTTTGCGTCGTCACCTGTTGTCGGTTACAACAATATCCTGCCATCTCTCCCACCAAGATTGTGTCACCCTCTTGGGAAAGTGACCATGAAAGAGACATTTGCTATTCCTTGCAGTTCAACTATCGTTCAAGTTACTGTAAAAAGGGGTTTGGTAACGAAAAAAATGCTTGCAATATCTCAACATTATTTGCTACGTGTGACAATTTGAAATTTTGGTACAAATTGTAGCAAGAATCGTGGAAGTTGACACACATGATTTGCTTTCACTGGCCCCATAAAATGAAGAGGTGGGCCGGATCTGGCCCCTAGGACTTGAGTTTGACACCTGTGTCCTAAAACATGTACAATTATACCTTCACTTATGAGTTGAATTAGTTCTGTGATCAAGCTCAAATAAAATTTCCCATTAAAATGAATTCAAATATTGATAATTCATTTCGGAACTGCAAAAAAAACTACCACAATTGCTTCATTATGCTCGTTATTTTAAGAAAGAAAAATGGCACCGTATTGTTGAAAACTATAATAAACAATACAAGAGACTAAACAAATGAAGTGGTTGTATTTATTAAGTGTAATTACTGTATGTTATCGTATTTGTGTGTTGGACGTGTGCCTTCAAGGGGTGTGGCCTAGTGAGTGAGGTCAGGAGATGAAGTCGGTTAGTCTGTGTGTGGCCGTGAGTGTTTCATTCAATCGGGAGTCCCCATGGATTACATGCAGTATTGGCCGGTGTATATTTTCTGTCTTCTCTTCTCACATTCTTCTTCTATATTGGAGTAACTGTTGCCAAAAAAAAAAAAAAAAAAGCCAAAGAAAAAACAACACACATACACAGAGTTAATCGTTTTATGACTGCTGAACTGAACTTCCGGGCTTTAGAGGATACCTTTAATTGTTCTCTGAGATAATCCCGCCCTCCCTTCCTTCATCCCACTAGGATCCACGTGGTCCCCGACCAGCTTCATTGTCGATGATGGATTTGACCAGGACGGCCTGAATCTGGGCTCGGTGGTGGTAGACCAGAAAGTGGGCTCGGTTATTCTGATCTACACTTCCTGCTTCCACCTATACAACTGCAAGCCCGCTAGTACGCTGATGGTAGAAAGCAAGGATGACGGCCTGAGCTGGAGTTCACCCAGAAACCTCTCAGTCCAGATAGGGGTCAAAAATTTTGCTCCTGGACCAGGGTCTGGCATCCAGGTAAGAGAACATAAGGATGCGAAGATGTGAGGTCATGAATGAATGAGGTTGTAAAGAGAGCTCAACTCTTCCACTCACCACCGAGTGGAATCTCATCTGTTGACATCGTAATTATTGTGCCTATTCCAATTGAGTTTACATTTGTCGCCCTTATTTTATTGTAAACTATGTTTTATCAGCAAAACTGTCAGATGATTTTTTTACAGTCCTGCATGATATAACTTACTACGATAATGTTGTTATATTGGTTTATTGTATCCAATTTAGGCTGCACAATGATTGGTCAGCGCTGTTGCCTCACACAAGGAAGGTTGTGGGTTTAAATTTCGTATGGATTTAAACTTTTATTTAAAGTCTACTGTACTTGTAATCTGGACTCTGGAAAAATCTATTCTGTATTTACAACGTTTTTTGATTCTTTGTTAGGTATTAGTCAAATATGTATATTTTTGTGGTTGTAAAAAAAATACAATGAAATCTCAATCCATCCATTTTCTATTCCGCTTGTCCTCTTTAAGGTTGCAGGTAAGCTGGAGCCTATCCCAGCTGACTTTGGGCAACAGGCAGGGTACACCCTGGACTGGCCGTCAGCCAATTGGAGGGCACAATCTTATAGACAAACGAGCGATGCCATTTTATATACGGACAACATATGTGCCTATGTCTATTTTTTTATTGAACCAATGGACAGTACATCACATAATGTTAATATATTTTAATGCTCAAATGCATATATAAGATCCACTCTACAACAACAAAGGATTTGAAGCGAAGGAAAAACTTTTTTCCAGTGTAAAGGGCTTTTGTAGCCATGTTTTTGGAGGACACAAATTTTAGTAACTCCTCATGCACTTTAAACAAACTGTCTCGGGTTCTTGTGAAAAGAAAAATGATTTGAGATCAGTATTGTAGTGGCAACTTAGGTTGACATTTTTCATGGCTGATAGCATCTCTAAGTAAACTAGGCACATGTTTTTTAATCTGCTTCCTATTTTACCCTTTTTTTTTCTTTTTTTTTTTACCAAATTTGCTGTTTTCGCCATGGCGTACCCTCTCTTCTTCTCTGATAGCGAAGACCTGGTGGAAGTGCTAGTAGGCTACGTCTGCCATCTAGTGGTGAAGAATGTTTAGAACTTAAAACTGATCAGGTGCAATAGAAGAAACGTTCCAAAGTTCAAATTTACACTCCGAATATGCGTGCATCCGGGGGGCCGCCATTGCCCATCCCCTAGTCTGGAATGTCGAGAACTCGGTCCACTACCAAATATATTAACATGGTTTTTTTTTTGTCTTGTTTTTTTTTTTTTATGTCTTCACTGTTGCTTATTTTCCTGCTTCTATCACCCACAACAGAAGCGCTATGAGCCAAACCAGGGAAGGTTGGTGGTGTGCGGTCATGGAACGTTGGAAGGGGATGGTGTTTTCTGCATCCTGAGTGATGACCATGGACATACATGGTTCAATGGTGCGGCGCTGAAAAGCATCCCTTACAATCAGAAGAAGAGGCCACTGGACTTTAATCCTGATGAGTGTCAGGTATCCCGATAATCCATTTTCTATACTACTAAAAGAATTACCACCTCAAGAAATACTTAGTCTGAAATACCACCATAATGACCAACATTAATATACTGTAGCGTATTAGGTAGTATTCACGAAAAACGTGACCAAGGTTTTATTTCTTAATTTTATTTATTATTTTAAGCCACTGTAATATTATGCACAGTTTGAACATTAACACTGCACGTAAATATAGGAAGATAAAAACTAGTACTTAATGATAAAATTAAAATGATTTGCACATATAAGTTAAAAACTTGAAATTAAACTTGTAAAGTAAACCTCCCTTTGGAAATTAAATAAAAAAAAATTATAATTACCTATATTAATAGTTGAAACTGTAAATATTCCACAATCTATGATGCTAAAAACACTTACCGTATTTTCCGGACTATAAGTCGCTCCGGAGTATAAATCGCATTTTTGGGGGGAAATTTATTACAGAAGTAGCAGGTACAGATACACAGGCCTAGAGCGCCCTCTTGCGGTTGTCAGTGTGAAAATAAAGTGAAATTATACAATAATGTGTTAATAATTTCACACACAAGTCACTCCGGAGTATAAATCGCACCCCTGGCCAAACTATGAAACAAACTGTGACTTATAGTCCGAAAAATACGGTAAATATCTTTTCAAACTCATCTTGCATTACCCTTGAAAATAAATCGCTTGCCTATAAAAATACCAATTGTCAAGCAATAACGAGACCACCATCATTTGTTAGCATACGCTATTTAATAGCCACTCAGCAGAGCAAGAACATACACACACGGCAAACACTCTCAGTAACCTCTTCTGCTAACAACCCAGGCTAAACTTAGCTCTTCCCTTACTTACAAAGATCTTAGAACAGTCAGGGTGAATTTGTGAATAGCAAATAAGCTGAGGGTTTACTGTATAAGGCGCTATTTCTAATAATGTAATTGTTTTTATTTTTGTGGACATAACAACAATAAAGACTATTAGTCCATTTGTGAGGTTTCAATCACTTTAGGGTGCTTCTTCCAACAGCTCTTTCGCATTCAGTAAACTGGTTGAGAACTTGGAATGTCGACTGACTGGTAAATTGAGGACCAAGCTGAAAGGCTCGACAGTCGCCTTCCACACCCCAGTTCACCTTCCTGACCCGCTTGTTGTATTGTTCACCATCGTGTTTGTTGTGGCTCGTCCATGATTAGTAGTAGTTGGATAACAAAAGCCCCGGAACAAAGTTCGGATCTTGAGTGTTGTGTCAGCAGAACAATGCAGCACCTTGTGTTTTTAGTTGTACACTCCAATACATGTTCCTGTAGGGGTACAAGAGCTTCTTAGCTATTTTCTTGACTTGTACATTTTTAAAAACATTAACCGTTTGGCCCCGGAATGGGTACATACATTTTTCTTGAAGTCTAATGACTAACTAATGTTACATTAGTTTACACTGCATCTTAAAAGAAAGACCATTTAATGTACACTCTCCTCCAAAGTATTGTAACAGTGAACATTTATAGGTTTGCTGGAGACTAATATCATTTGGGTTTCAGATTTTTGAAGACTACATTTATGCTGGTTAGAGGTGTATCCAACGTGAAAATGAGAGAGCTGTCGATGAGTGAACAATTGTGAACAGTCCACAAAAGTACTGGAACCGTGAGGCCATTTCCTTTTGACTGAACATTTGGGTTTTATGTCAAAAGATGGACATGAAATAAGGGTTCTCGTCTCATGTCTCATCTTTTTAATCTGAAAATGACTTCTGGTTTACCCCTTTTCTTAACAGTGTAAAGTACATTTTGAGTTAAGTGTTTCTCTTCATCGCTACAGTGGAATAACATCCACTACTGTTAAACAAATAGCTTAACTAGCTTTTAAATCTGCGTTTCTACAGCCATTTGAAATGACCGACGGCAGCATTGTCATCAATGTGCGAAACCAGAACAACTACCACTGCAGGTGTCGCGTGGTGGTGAGAAGCTGGGATGGGGGGATGTCCCTTCCCCTAGATGACCTGTACTTCGACTACGAGCTTGTGGATCCCGTGGTAGCAGCCGGGGCCTTTCAGAAAGAGGGGGTGCTCTTCTTCACCAACCCATCCAACGCACAACAGAGTAAGCCGCTATATATTTTTACCTGAGAAATTGCATAATTTCGGCCGTTTGTTTACACCAATGGTGCATTTTAGAGCATGAAATTCAAAACAAAATATTTTGGTCTCAAAGTGGAAGTTTTACAAATCCTTCAGAATGGTTTAAAGTGATGCATTTGCTCAAGTTTACTAAGAATCTGAATAGCCAATTTTGCACATCTGTGTGAATGGAGATCATTATAACAATATTTCCATTGCATTTTTCCAAGAGAAAACATTTCTTCACACATTTTCATGTGTATTTGTGGTCATGGCTAACTGAACTTTTCCCTGCAGGAATTAACCTTACCTTACGTTGGTCAGTGACTAATGGTAACTCCTGGGAGAAAGAGGCTCTGCAGATTTGGCCGGGCCCAAGTGGTTACTCCTGCATTACGTCACTGGATAGTGGATCTGCGGACGACCGGAGACACATCTTTGTCATCTATGAGAAGGGCCAAAAAGACTACCACGAGACCATTTCGTTTGCCAAGATCCACCTGTATGGAGACCGATAAAGCACATGAGTCAGAGGTGAGATTAGACTTTCACAGACTGTAGCAAAGTGAAGTGGTTTGCACGTCTACCTCACAATTCTGAGGTTCCGAGGTCAACTCTTACTCTCACGATCCTTACTGTGTGGAGTTTGTATGTTCTCCTGGTGCTTTGAGTAGGTTTTCTCCAGAGAACTTTTAAATGCTCTAAACCAGAAATAATTTTGAGACATACAGTATTCCATGATATTACCTTTAAGACTGACATTTTCACCTTTACTTGTTAAAATTACTACCTTACTGTCTTGACATATGATTATGAATGTTTCACTAGAAATGAGCATTTTTACCAATTTACCAGTCCTTTCTGGTAACCGCAGCTTTTTTCCTCATAATAGTCCAACTTCATTCCAACTGTATGACTTTTTTAAGTTGTTGCACCTTAACGTTGCATTCGGATCAATGGACGATGGAGAATGAGAGTATATTTAGCCAAGCATGGCAGATTTAATGAGGAGCTGTGCTCACATCAGTCTAGAACTACTGACACAGGAGAGAAGCAAACATAAAAGGCATAAAGACACAGGTATTCATCATTTAGCACCTCACTGTGGCACAAGCAGGTGTGGAACGTCAGGTGACCATACCCGGAAAAAGGGATAGCTGACTTCCTGTGTAATACTAACGACAATTACTACAGTTTGAATATATGATTGTTTGAGGCTGAACTTGCATAGATGTATATATTTTTTTTATACAAATAGGATATAGGATATTTATACAAATAGGATATGATATATCAAAAACACTGAAAATTGTAATCTTTGATGGCTCTGTGGTGACATCTTCCATCCATCCATTTTCTTTACCCCGCTTATCCTCTCTAGGGTCGCGGGCGTGCTGGAGCCTATCCCAGCTATCTTCGGGTGAGAGGCGGGGTACACCCTGAACTGGTCGCCAGTCAATCGCAGGGCACATATAAACAAACAACCATTCTCACTCACATTCACACCCACGGGCAATTTAGTCTTCAATCAACCTACCATGCATGTTTTTGGAAAGTGGGAGGAAACCGGAGTACCCAGAGAAAACCCGCGCAGGCACGGGGAGAACACACAAACTCCACACAGCCGGGGCCTGGGATTTGAACCCCGGTCCTCAGAACTGTGAGGCAGACGTGCTAACCAGTCGTCCACCGTGCCACTGGTGACGTCTTGTGTTGAAAAAAAACTAAAAAAAGACAGACGTTTACAGTCCCTACATTGTCACGGCCACCTTCACCATTAACCCAAATCGGGAGGAAATGCTTATACCCATCCATCCATCCATCGCCGCTTATCCGACGTTGGGTCGCGAAGGCAGCAGCTGAAGTGGGGAAGCTCAGACTTCCCTCTCCCCAACCACTTCGTCCAACTCTTCCAGGGAGATCACGAGGCGTTCTCAGGCCAGCCGGGAGACATCGTCTCTCCAACGTGTCCTGGGTCATCCCGGGCCTCCTACTGGTGGGACGTGCCCAAAACACCTCACTAGGAAGGTGTCCGGGGGGCATCCTAACTAGATGCCTGAGCCACCTCATCTGGCTCCTATCTACGCGGAGGAGCAGCGCCTCGACTCAGGGCCCCTCCCAGATGATCGAGCTTCTCACCGTATCTCTAAGGGACAGCCTCATTTCGGCCGCTTCGCGATCTTGTTCTTTCGGTCACGACCCACAGCCCGTGACCATAGGTGAGGGTAGGTCGTCCGCAATGGGAGCACTCTCCAGCACCCCCTCCAAGGACTCCAAAGAGTACACCCTGAACTGGTCGTCAGCCGCTCGCAGGGCACATATAAACAAACAACCATTCGCACTCACAATTTAGAGTCTTCAGTTATCCTACCATGCATGTTTTTGGGAAGTGGGAGGAAACCCGGAGAAAACCCACGCAGGCACGGGGAGAACATGCAAACTCCACACACCGGATTTGAACTCGGGTCCTCAGAACTGTGAGGCAGACGTGCTAACCAGTCTTACATCATGCCACCGTGGGTATTCTTCAATGTGATCATTTGTGTTGTTTGGGAGGACAGGTGTACAGTATTTACCGTACATCACCAATCGGTATATTTGGAGTATGTCAAGCTTGTATTGAGTAGGGTATAGCCAATCTTTTTATTAACGCTGCACTCACAATGGCAGATATCCGATACGTGTTAAATTTTTAGCCACATTCGGAAGAGGCCTTATTTTAATCTGAAGATTTTCCAGTTTATGTTGCCATGAAAAATCTGAATTGATACAGATAGCTAATTTATTAATCCCATAAGGGAAATTTCCATTGTCACAGCACCAATATTCATGCATAGACGTTTATTAATAATGTAAAAACAACCAACAAGGTACAAGCAAAATGCAAGTGCATCATAGAGAAGGTATATTATAAATCAAAATGTAATCCAAAAATATCAATAAAAATTTGTTTACTACCTTAAGAGTACAAAAAAAACATCAGAATTCAGTAACTGAATCATGCTGTTTAAATCCATACTAAAAGAGGCTAGGCAAAAGTATCTGAATCTGACTTTATTTTATTTATATTATTTTAATTATTTACTTTTTATTTTTTCAGGTTTTGACCACTGGAGGAAAAACGGAAACACTTTCTCAGGAAGGAACAAAAGTGACTTTGTTTTTACTTAAGAATGTAAAAAAAAAAAAAAAAAAAGGGAAATGTGAACCTTTGCACCATAATCGTCACTAATTGTTTTTCGTTATCTTGCATCCATCTTTAATTGAACATGGACTGTCTTTATTGAGACGGAACAATTTTTTGATGAAAATAGATTTTAAGAACTCTTGTCTACTTTAGTTTTTATCTTACAGTATGTATGTACAGTGTGCTGTACTTGTTTTGTCTTTGCCTATATGTGTCTACAAATGTCATACATTCAATTTGATTGAAATAATCTATTTAGAAAATGTAAAATAATGATGCCCTTTGATTAATGTACTGTACTTTGGAATCGTCTCTTGAGTTTCGATGGTTTGCTCAAAACCATGGCTATACTATAATTTCAGAAGTGTCTACGCGTGGGTGAATGTGAGGGCCGCCACTCCTACTTATGATGAAGTCAGTGTATTTTTACATCACCTTGGCTCTTTTCGGATTTGCGCCAGTACATATGGACTCCATGCCAACACTTATCTTTTCAATAATTA